>NW_027495643.1:0-246420 GCF_021521415.1 Bidens hawaiensis
GAAGATGTGCTTTTAAAAAGACTAAATTCTGCAACTATTGCAAGATGGCTGGTCATACGGATGAAGAGTGTAGAAGAAAGAAATCCGTGTTTACTATAACTGCGGAGAACCTAGCCACATCCGTCCAGAATGTCCCAAGTTGATAAAGGTGCCTGACAACAAAGCTAAGAATACAGATGGACCTAAGAGGAACGCACGAGCTTTTCAGCTTACTGCACAAGAGGCAGCAATGATTCCGGACGTCATTACGGGTACGTGTCTTATTAATGACGTTTACGCTAAAGTACTATTTGATTCTGGAGCAAATCAAAGTTTCATAAACAAGAATTTTTGTCAAGTCTTAAACCAACCATTAACCAAACTTAAACAAGTTTGCATAGTAGAAACAGCCGACGGAAATTCACTTATATCATGAAGTACTTCAAGGAGAGTATAAATTTATTAGGTCACAAGTTTAAAGCAAATTTGCTTCCAATGAATTTGGTCGGATTCGATGTTATATTAGGAATGGACTGGTTAGCAGCCAATCATGCTCGAATCCTATGTAATAAGAATTCTGTTGAGATTCGTACGCCAACAGGAGAGATTATTATAATTCAAGTAGACAAAGTTCTTAGACCTACGAAGTTTATATCGATAATGAAAGCGGCAAATTTCTTAAGAAAGCAGGGTATAGTATATATGATTTCTGTAATCATTAGCGCCAAAGGAAGGGAGCTAAAAGAAATTCCGGTAGTATCAGAATATTCTGATGTCTTTCCAGAAGATTTTCTGGGACAACCGCCTGATCGTGAAGTAGAATTCAGAATTTATGGGATCCCAGGAACGTCACCAATTGCTAAAGCACCGTATCGCTTAGCGCAAACAGAAATGTTAAAATTGAAAAAGCAATTAGACGATTTGCTAGAAAAAAGGTTTTATACAACCAAGCTCATCACCTGAGGAGCACCAGTGCTGTTTGTTAAAAAGAAGATGGATTGATGCGTATGTGTATTGATTATAGAGAATTAAACAAGGTCACAATTAAGAATTGGTATCCCTTACCGAGAATTGATGATCTATTTGATCAACTTCAAGGAGCTCGATATTTTTCAAAGATCGATTTACGCTCAGGATACCATCAATTAAAGGTATAGGAAGAAGACATTCCTAAAACTGCTTTTAGAACCAGATATGGGTCACTACGAGTTTACAGTTATGCCGTTTGGTTTAACCAATGCACCAACTGCATTCATGGATATGATGAATCGGATATATAAACCGTATTTGGATAAATTTGTGATCATTTTTATACACGATATACTTATTTATTCCAAAACTAGTGATGATCATGTCAAACATCTTCATACGCTTTTAACACTATCGAGAAAAGAGAAGCTTTATGCTAAATTCTCAAAGTGTGAGTTTTGGTTACAAGAAGTGCAATTTCTAGGTCACTTGATTAATCAGGAAGGTATTCATGTTGACCCTGCCAAAATAGAAGCGATCATTAAATGGGAAATTCCTAAAACTCCTACAGAAATTCAAAGTTTCTTAGGATTAGCAGGATATTATAGACGCTTCATTCAAAACTTTTCCCGAGTAGCAGTTCCGTTAACAAAGTTAACATGTAAAAATGTTAAGTTCGAATGGGGATAGAAGCAAGAAGACGCTTTTGTAACTTTGAAATAAAAGTTAACAAATGCCCCAATACTTGCATTACCAGAAGGAACTGAAGATTTCACAATTTGTTGTGATGCTTCAAGTCAGGATTGGGATGTGTATTAATGCAACGTGAAAAAGTTATTGCTTATGCATCCAGACAATTGAAGAAGCATGAAGAGAATTACACAACACATGATTTAGAATTGGGAGCAATAATTTTTGCTCTAAAAATCTGGAGACATTATTTGTATGGCAGTAAGTTTACTGTATCACAGATAAAAAAAGTTTAAAGTATATATTTAAGCAAAAGGAGCTTAACATGAGGCAAAGACTCTAGATGGAAATTCTTAGCGACTATGATTGTGAAATTAAGCAAAAACGAGCACGAGAAACCTAAAAGAGTACGAGCTCTAAGATTAGAACTTCAAATCAATTTAATTGATGAAGTGAAAAATGCTCAAAAACAAGCAATGGAAGGAAATAACATTGTTGATGAAAAAATAAATGGTACAATTGACCAACTGACCCAAAGGAAATGATGAGATCCTCCGAATGGGGAATAGAATTTGGATACCAATTATTGGAAATTTACGAGAAAGGATTTTCGAAGAAGCTCATAAATCCAAGTATACGATGGCATCCCCGAAAAGTATAAAATGTATCAAGATTTAAAGAAAACCTATTGGTGGATAGGAATGAAAAAGGACGTAGCTAATTATGTTTCGAAATGTATAACTTGTTCGCAAGTTAAAGCTGAACATCAAAAACCATCAAGATTACTTTAACAATTAGACATGCCAGAATGGAAATGAGAATTAATAACAATGTATTTTGTTACTAAGTTACCCACAACGAGAAGAGGTAATGACACAATCTGGGTGATTGTGGATAGATTAACAAAGTCAGCTCATTTCATACCAATGAAGGAAACTTTTAAAATGGAACAATTAGCTAAACTGTATGTAGACAAAGTTGTCTCATTACATGGAGTTCCATTATCTATCGTATCTGATCGGGATAGCCGTTTTACATCTCATTTTTGGAAGAGTTTCCAAATAGCCATGGGAACAAGGTTAAACTTGAGCACAGCATACCATCCATAGACTGATGGTCAAAGTGAAAGGACCATACAAATGTTGGAGGACATGCTAAGAGCTTGTGTGATAAATTTTGGTGGAAATTGGGACGACCATTTACCACTGATAGAATTCTCTTACAACAACAGTTATCATACAAGTATTAATGTTGCCCCATTTGAAGCACTTTATGGACGAAAGTGCAGAACACCAGTGTGTTGGGCAGAAATAGGAGGAAAACAATTATCAGGTCCTGAAATCATACAAGAAACTACTGACAAGATAATTCAAGTCAAGGAAAAATTAAAGACCGCACAAGATCGTCAGAAGATTTATGCAGATCATCGACGCAAACCATTAGAATTTTCAAGTTTGAGATAAGTGCTACTAAAGGTATCTCCATGGAAAGGAGTAGTCCGATTTGGTAAGAAAGGAAAGTTAAAGTCCAAGGTTTGTTGGACCATTCCAAATTATTAAAAGAATTGGACCAGTAGCCTATCAGCTGGAGTTACCAGAAGAAAATGGCCGGTATACATGATGTATTTCATGTAAGCAACCTAAGGAAACGTCTAGCTAAAGAATCGTTAAAAGTACCCCTTCAAGATATAGAGGTAAACGAAAAAATGAAATTCGTTGAGAAACCATTACAAATTGAAGATAGAAAGATCAAGGATCTCAAGCATAAAAAAATAGTTCTGGTCAAAGTAAAATGGGATTCAAAACGTGGACCAGAATATACATGGGAATTAGAATCAGAAATGAAGCGGAAGTACCCACACCTATTTCAATAGATATCGAGGACGAGATTTAAAATAAGGAGGAGAGACTATAACAAACCATAATAAGAAATAAAATAATCAAAGAAAGAAATGAAGAAATGAGAAAGAAAAGAGAAGAAATAAAAGAAAGAATGGAAAATATAAAGGAGAATCCATCCCACATTGGTGGAGGAAAGAAAATGGAAGGCTTTCACCATGGTATAAATATGATTTCTAACTCTTGCCCCACATCGCTAGATTACAAAACTTGTAAGCTTGTTATAAGGAAGAGAGTTTACATGATAATATTCTTATGTGCCAAATCACACCTAGTAGTCCTAGCGGAGGGTGCGAAGCACCCGACGCGCACGCGCACGAGCACGGGCTCGGGCGACGTGCGACGTGCGATGTGGCGCTTTGATGGCGCACTTTGCACTTCGCACGCTCGCATCGCCGAGGGCCGCCTTAGTGTTTTTGCACCTTCGCGATACGCGAAGGAGTATGCTTAAGCTTCTTCGCGATACGCGAAGATGTGACGTGAAAGTTAAGCAGCATTGACACTTCACCTGACACGTGTCGAATCACGTGGCATAGCTAGGGCTGACTCGACAACCCTACTGCAACTTCGCGATACGCGAAGATGCTCAAATTAAAGTATAAATAGGGCAGAAATCTGACTTCACAACTCGTTCAAAATTTTTCTCTCTTCTTAAAAACTGGTATTATACTCGAGTAATTGGAACGGTACCTCTCCGATCGAAAGGAACTTATATCACGAATCCAAAAGCTCTACCTTAACAAGGTATGACATTGTGCCATCGTGTAAAGTTTCGTGTCTCGTGATTATCGTTATAATTATGGGTTTATACTAATATAGATATACTACATTGTGCTTAATCTAGGTGCTTAACATCAAAAGGCTTGTTAAATATAAACTTGCAAGGTGAGACATTCGAGTTTTTTGCACAACTCACATTTGCGTGAACTGATTTTCCAATGCTGTCATGATACTTTTCTAAATCCATTAAACTCATAACAGATAGTCAAATATTTTCAAACGATTTTAAATAAATTACAGTGATTAAGTCTCTGTAGACTTACGGATGGTTACTACTGGTATTGTAGGGTTTTGTATACAAGGCTTGCCTACTGGGCTATACACGTTACTTATTGGACAAGTGTTAGCCAATAAGTAATATGACCACAGACAGATACGGTCGAGTGACAAGTACCTTTCGGTAATTTGTAAGCAGGAAGATGTAAAAACATCTTAATGCTGTAACTGTAAAATGTGTCATTTATAAATGAATGTACTCACCAGTATTTCCTGCTGATCAAATATTTTTAAACATGTTTCAGGTAACTTGTTAGAGACAAAGGAATGATGCCTGCGGACTTCCAGCTTAAATAAGTGGCTTGTCACCAAAATAAATAAATTTTTTTTGTAAATTAGGGTTTATCCCTATAAAACTTATGTTTGTATAAAAAATGGGTTCTTATCCCATTTTATGAAATAAGAATTATGGTGTTTTTATAACTCTGATTAATTTTCCTAACTACAGTTCTAATGAAATATCCCGCTGCAAATCATTTTAATAAACACCGATACCAATCACTCAATGTTCGCGGCTCCTCTCCCGGGGTATAGGGGTCTTGGTCTTCAAGCCATCGACCCTTTGTTGAGACCAAAAATATTAATATATTTTTCACCCACAATAATAATAATTCGATGCGTCAGTCTAAAATACATGTCCCAACAATCTCCCCCTTAGACCGATGCCATCGAATTTCTTCCATAATCACCTCAAAACCCGTTGTCTTTCATTGAAATTCTCACCCTCATGTTAAGCTTCTCCCATTGTTCATTTCGAATCATCTCTCCTATATCTCTTTTGGATACTACTGTATAGGCATATAAACGAGGCTTTGAAATTCAGCAATCAACTTCAAGTATCAAGGTAATCACAGAAAGAATTAAACTCAATGTTATTATCAAATAATCTTCCATTCTTCAAACCTGTTTCTTCCCTAGTAACTCATCTTCAAACCATTCCCTGAATCAATATAGCATTCAAGTCAACCATAACCCATTCTTGATTGTCAAGTGACTGTTTTCATAGGAGTAAACTCTACCGATCATCCATTGACCATGTTACTAGTGATGACTCTATCTTCTCATCTGTACTAGGAGGTTAAACTCACAAACAAACAAACTTCTCCAAAGAATCTTAGATTACTGATCTTGATCAACTTTTCATTAACTTGAGTCTTTTCACTTGATTTCAAGATGGAATTTGCAATGAAATTCAAGAATTTTTACCCCCCCCCCCCACCAATTTCGTTGCAATTGTCTTTAAAAATGTGTTTTCAAAACAAGTGTGAGTGAAAAAATCTTGCCCATCCCTATCAAGATTGTAGATTCTGTAATAAACAAAGACAAACAAAACATTATGTTGGTTGACACTCATAAGTGATTAAATCCGTAAGCTTGGTCAACACTTGTTTCTTGTAAAGCTCTTTGATGAAGTCATGAAAATTTGATAAGGCTTGAGTTCCTTTTGCTTGTTGATGATTGGATAAAATTTACCAAATACCCCTGATATATATCTTCCGTAAAGCTCAGCTTGGTCAAATGGTCAACGGCACCAAATTTCTCAAAAGTTTATTCAAAACTTGAAATTGTTTCACGAGCATCGGATTATCTGTTCACAGAGCACACATAAGTCCTTTAAATCCCATCACGAGCATACTCATTTTTTTTATCTCGAGCATGCTCGAGAGCAAAGGTGTGGTTGACACAAAGTGTGCTCGAGAGAAAGGACTTGTATTTTTCTTGTCTTTACTCGAGCATGGTTCGTGTGCTCGAGAAAAAGACTTGTATTTTCTTTTCTTTCCACGAGCATGCTCAAAAGCAAAAGTGTGCTCGAGACAAAAAGATAGATTGTTTTGAGATAAACAAGGATGTGCTCGGGGTTCATGTGCTCAAATCCAAACTTGATGTGCTCGAGATAAGATATGCTCGAGATAAGCTGGTGGCTCGAGACAAAAATGTACTCGAGAAAAACACATTTTGTGCTCGAAGCAACACTTAGTCATTTTACACACTCGAGACCATTCTTATATGCTCGAAACACCCAGACTTCTTTTCTGCATCATCAATCAATGATTTTCCAATGTAGAACATGCTTGAATATTCACTTTGCATTTTCCATCTGCTGCTATAGACAATGATTAGATTGCTCCTAGTATCTGTTCATATCTTGACTTTACATATCAGATTGTACCTGTAACAATGTTTTTCAATATTACCATTTACTGTTCGAGAAACATATTTATATCAAAATAAATAATAAGCACAGAAAACGCTTATCTTCCAGATCGAGAAACCAGCTTCGTAATCTGAAAATAATCATTGTAGCAATATCCCAGTCATCTCAAAATCAACCATCTATCTCCAATCTATCAACAGCCTTTACAGATCTGAAAATCATCTTCAAGAACAGTTTTGCCCCAAAACGAGCTAAAAACACTGTTACATTAGATTTGAACCGATATGACCAAATAAACATGAAATTGATGTTGAATCTCTGAACAAGTCATCAACCCCAAACATCAATCCACTTAAATTTTACCCAAATCATCAAATAATTTCAAAAACCCTAAAAAATTTTCAATAAACTTCATCGGTTTAACGTCCATCGGTGGATTCAAGAGCAAGATGAATCAGATTCAGCGATTAGTCTGAACGATTTGGTAACCTCAGCTCTGATACCAACTGACAAGACCCGAGCCCCGATGCGGAAACGTGAATAGTCGGTATTAACGAAGGAACTCGGATCTGAGCTAGGATCGAATCGTATTCGTATTCACTCTTGAAAGGTGTTTCGGACGGATAAGTGGTGTTTGGGAGAGGGCCTGAATCGATTACAATGAACAATAAACTAGATGAACAAATATATGTAATCGAAACACAGACATAAAGAAAGATGTGGCGATGGTCTAAAAAGTGAAGTGTGTGGTAGTCATGTGTTCCGGCGATAGTTGCAGGGGTGGTGGGTTGCAAAGAGTCCAACAAGGCAGCCTACTCAACATCAGATGCCATGTAATATTGCCACGTAGATATTTTTGACAACTAGGCATGCCACGTAAGCATTAAACTAACAGAGTTATTCATCCGTTAGTCGCGACCTGTTAAAAACAAATAGACAATAGTTGTGACTGGCAGCAAGCAAGTGTAAAATTGAAACTGATATTACCAATAGGGCATAGTTGGCATTATTTAAAACCAATATTCCTTATATTTTTTATAGTACCTTTGAGCTGTGAACAATCGGCTCACGTCCCGGCATTTCCGTCTTAGGTTGAGGTGTGACACAAAGTATCCAGTTGCAATAAATTTAAAAAATGTACTAAAGTTACGTAATGAAGAAACCACGGGTATGAAAATGACATTTATCTCAAAAGAGAAAATAAATAAAATAAACGAAATTACCAATTTACCCCTAATTTAACGGAAAATATAGACGGGTTTAGAAAAAAAGTAATAAAATGGCAAGTTTTAGAAAAGTGAGGTAGCCTTTTGCAATGAATTTAAAACGGTACTAAAGCTGTGTAATTAGACAAACCACAAGTATTAAAATGACATATAACTCGTTTTTTTTTTTTGAAATTTCCATATCTGGTGAAATGTTTATTCTATTATTAATATTGCTCATAATCAATGACTGTATATGCTTTTTCTTTAACTGTCATGGATTAATTTCCATTTTTGTGTTACTTCTTTTCTTGATGATTGACTTCAAGGGATTTTATTTAGGCATTTAACTATAATGTAATTTTGAAATAAAAGAATTCAGATATCGGTTTCACCATTCAAATGGATTAAATTTCAAATATCTGAATTTCAGATTCTAATATAATAAATTTGGATATTCGGATTTAAACACCCAATAGACACGAGGGCAAGTGATGATATCTCTACATAAAGTAGGCACCATACACGTGTTTGTCAAGGTCTACAAATCAGTTGCCCTTTACGTGTTCCAAATGACAAGCATAACGTACACACACACCACATCACATCTGTACCCATCCTGTGTCCCACCACCAGGGCCATTGATTAGATATTTTTTATCCACGTGTCATCCGATTACTAGCTCTGGTCCACGTCTTCAAAGTTTCTAGGGTAGGTGGGACCTACTTGTTGTTGACGGGACCTTTGATGTGAATTTACGTCCATTCATTATGATACAGACACGTGTAATGTGGACCCAATGGCCACGTGCAGACCACGCTGGGGTTGTCAGAAGAGAACAATTAAAATAGATAAAAGGATTCAGCTTTTTGGGATGGGGAATGAGTATGCTACTTTTTTTGTAACTTAAAAAAGGTAGAATAAATTGTTTTTAGGCATGTTATGCCATATGATATATATTCTGTAGTCGTTTTAATAAATTTTTGTTTCTTTTACTTTTGTTGTATTTTTGCTTATCTTAGGCTGTGTGTTGTGATATACTAGCAAAAACTAGTTATCATGGCCTGTCACTATCACATAGAATAAGAAGCTTTATCTTAATTAGCGTGCTGCGGGTTAACTTGGTTTAACTAATATTTAAAATAAAAAAATTAAAAATAAATAAATGTTTGTGTGTTCTAATATGATTGATGAGTTTGAATTGAACCTCATCCACCAAGAGGGTATAACGCCGCCACTGAAATGACGCTGAAGGGCAAAAAGATGTTAGGCGCTATCATGATAAATAGGTTGTTGCGGCCTTAATGGCGCACCATTCTTAGATGACAAGGCCTATAGTGCTTTTTTTCCTCCACAACAGAAAGTCTTAAAAGGTAGAATGGCCACTAACAAACAAGAATTGGTGTTATCAATACAACTAATGACATTCTTAACATTAATGCACGAGTGATTAATTTTTATTTCAATCATAATGTGGTAAACTTTTTTAATACATCATAAGTGAAAGTTATAGACGGATGGGATTATCTATTTTACGTAGTTAAACGAATCATTGGCTCTTCTGACGTGAAGAAATAACAACCTAAAGTAGGCGAAATCAACTAATCAAGCATTCAACCATTCAAGTAAATAAATGAATAACGACTTATCAAATAAATCAATCAGCAAAATTATCTAATTATACAAAATTAATCAAATAATAAGTTAAAAAAAAATAAGAAATAAGAAGATCAAAATCAGAATTTGAGGAATGACCTATGTTGAATGAGGTTGATGAATCGATGGACGATGATTCAATCCTGTCATTACCGCCTACGGCCACCAGTTTCCCTCCCATTCATTGTTAATTTGAAAAATATTAATTATGTTATACTTAAAACTTTTAAGCTGAATTGGGTTTTAGTTGCTAAAAGGCGTGTTGGGTTATTTGGTTTAAATGGGCTAGTTCGTAGGTTATTGGGCTTGCGTAACTTATGTGGTTTAATTTTTAAAGGTTATCGGGTATTATACATATATTAATTTGTAGATGGTAGTTTACTCACAACAAACAACTATTTTTTTAATCTGAATTTTATTTTTATTTTTTAAAAATTATTATTATTATTATTATAAATTTACTATTAATTGTTTATTGAATTACTATTCATCAGAAATCCAATCAGCCTACGACAGGTGTGGCAACTCCTACGAATTTCAAACGTGACAGTTGAAGGGCATTTCAGTAATTCACGATTCAATTTGACCAAAATTTACAGCACGTGCCATCGTTTTGGAGTTCCTACCACAACTCCTCTCTACATGGGTACGAGCCCGTCACCACCCCACGATTTTATACATTTCTGCAGTTTAAGCAAAATCATGTTGATGTTATTGAGTCCATATGGATACTATTAGTTGTAAGTTATAACAGTTCACTGAAGTTTCTCCATAATCAAGTCATTGCCTATCAAATTTGAATCTTAACTTTTTTTATTTGACACTTCAAACTTAACACAGGTTACTTAGGTTTAACTTTTCTGATATTATGGCATGTTTTCAATTTGTTTGCGTGCGTAGAACTGAAATATTGAATCAGTCATAAAATCGACTTGCTTTTCAATTCAGGGTTTTGGAGTTGTTTCTGAACTAATCACCCCAATTTCAACAGAACGTATAACATCATTAATCTTAAATTCCTTTGTTGATCAATTCATTCCAATCTAAAGAAGACGCCGCTGTCAGGTGAGTAAATTGACCTGTTCTGGGAATGCAACCTAGGTGTTTGCTAAAATGTTTCAATGAATTTAGCCATTTCATTTTTTAAAACTAATGTTATTTTGGATATGAGTAAGTGAATAAAGCATATTCTTACATTAGTCAAAACAACAGCTCCCCATCAGGTGTTATTTGATGTCGTAAGCTATAAAAATTAAGGGGAACCTGGGATTCTTGAACACGTTGTACTTGGTTTTGCTATTTTTGAGGATTTACATCGCTGAGTACGTTAATTCTTCTTTTTCTCATATTGGGAACTTTAGCCCTTGGGTTGCAATGATCATTTACCGGCTTTGCGTTGTTGTTTGGTTGTATTGATATAAAAAAACAAATGTTTAATTACCCGTGTATATTTTTAGGCAGGCATATGTTTTGAAGAGTCCTAGAGCTAGCATTGTGGCAAGAGCAATACATCATAGTTAAATTAATATTGATATAACATAACAGTTTTGAAGGATTTTTCAAACTTTTCTAATTCTAGAAATGTTTTTCTAAAAGTTTTTGATTTAGTCAACAAAAGAGACAATTTTGCAGTTCAACTTGATCAAAGAAATAGCCTTTTTGAATAAAGTTGATACAACACTATCTGTGGAAGCAAAATTTGATGTAGTTATGGTGATCGAAATGCTTGGTCTGATTTAAAAGTGCATATTCACAATTTGACTTACAGTTAGTCAAAGCCTGCAGCTTAAGTTTGATTTGCTGATATGGGTGTACCAAACACTTGGTTGTAGGCTCGGTGATTTAGAAAGGATCGGATTTGATTTTGGGTTCATTTATTTTTATGGAACAACGAGCATACGGGTTGAAAGGGCTACGAGTTGCAAGCACGTAGAAAATTTCATTTGATTGTGTCAAAATTTTATCTTAGGTAAATTTACATTAGGAGGGTGTTTTTGATACGATTTCGTTTGATATATAAAGTTTCAAATGTTTTGGACGTTAGTTTTTTTTCCCCATTGAAGAGGTAGGTCCCAGCAGAGCCCAGTTGGACCCGCAAGACTCACCTAAAACAGGGACGTCTGCGCAGTGACCAACTGCTCCAGCAGGACCCACCATGCTCAAAGAACCTTACGCGCAGTACGCCAGCTGTACCCGCAGGGAAAGCCTCCCAATGGTGAAGTACCCCGCCTGTTCCCGCAGCTGCGGATACAAGCCATCAGGGAAGGCTACCCGCACTAACAGCAAGGCTACACGCACAAGGTGTTAGCTACTTCAGTAGTCACATGAAGGAATGAGCAAGGCGGGAATACTCCCGCCCAAGTGAGCCAGTCCGTATGCTTCTGGAAGGTCTTTCGTACTATACCTACTAAGGTATGGGCGGAACAGACAAATTGACCAGAGCAGCCCATGAACCAATCACAGGGTGACAGCTCACCGACAACAATACGAGGAGGAGCACCCTCTAGTACTGTTTGTCACTATTAGCCGCTGCCTACTCACCAACCCTTACGATGGGACGTGCGCAGCCTACAGTTGGTGGAACAGTGCGTAGCCGGCAGTAAAGGAACAGTATACAGCCGACCTTATTACTGTTGGCCGTAACCTATCCACCAACCAGCATGGCCTGTGCGTAGTCCACTGTTGGTTGAACAGGAATACTATTCAGCCGGCTGTACCTGCTTGGAAACCTACCTTCGGCTATAAATACTCCAACACCTTGGAATGGTAAGGACATCATCTGATATCTCAATCTTATCTAGCAATCTCTTAATATACACTTATATTCAGAGCAATCTAGTCTGATTCTCACGCCGGAGGGTGGTCACAAGGAGGAACCCCCCCTTCTCAGTGACGAGCTTACGGTGTCTGTTTTGCAGGTCCCCTGAAGAACAACCTTCTCTGCTGGACCTCATCCGTGGGAAACATTACTTAACCCCCAGATTATCTATAATCTGTCCAGGGTTCACTTAGTGTTTCTTCATTGGCGCCATCCGTGCATAAAAGCTAGAACTAATTTAGTTTTTTCAAAATTTCTGAAGAAATGGTTAATGTTACTCCGGTCCCAAGGCCAGTAACCGACCAAGAAACCCCGGTAACCACAACCCCAGCAACTGGGGGGAACACCGGCGGTTACACAAATCTTACGAACACTACCCCGACTACCCAAGCCGGGGCAAGTGCAGTAAATATTCCACTGGGGTTCACTGATGCCCAGTTGGAAAAACGAACGAGGGCCCCTCGCCAAACACTAGATCAAGTGAAGGCGTGGGCCGAAGCACGTCAAAGAGAGTTCCAAGCTGAATTGGATGAACGCTTGCGTTCAGTTCAACAGGCTGACGAATTCGGCAGTACTCGCCAACAGCTCAACATGAACAGCGAGTGCGAGTACTCAGACGAGGAGAGAGAAGAATCCGATACCGACGCAAACCCTCGCCATAAGGCGAAAGGGAAGCGTAAGGAAACGGACTTCCAGCCAAAAAGGAAATTTGGGGAAGCTTTTAAACCAACAAATGCGGAGAGAAACCCGCGTGACTTCTCAAAAACCTTTAGGCCAACTGCTACAAATGCGGGAAAGTCAAAGTTTGCAAGGGACATTGCGGAAGCAATCGCCCCGAGAAGTGCCAAACAAATGTCTAACATTGGCACTTATGATGGTCTATCCGACCCAGACGACCACTTGAACAGATTCATTGCGGGGGCAACCGTCAGTAACTGGACGGAACCCACGTGGTGTTATATGTTCCAGATGACTCTGGTTGGAGCGGCCAGGGCATGGTTCGATCGTTTACCGGTCCACCACATATATGACTGGGTGGACTTTCAGAACAAGTTCAGCCAGCACTTCAGCCAACAGAGGAAATACACTGAGGAACAGTGGACGATCCTCAACTGCGTTAGAGAGGAGGATGAATCTTTATTAGACTTCATCACCCGCTTCAACTCCAAAAAGCTAAGTCTCGGCAACGTAAGTGAAGATCTTGTTCGCGCCGCTTTCATCCAAGGCGCCGAATACCCGGAGCTTATCCGCACATTGACGGGTAAGGATGGCATGCCATCAACATGGGATGCCATCATGACGGCGGCCAAGCGCTTTGCCGAGACGGAAAAGCAACTAGGAAGGGACCTTCCCCAGAGTACACACCTCTACACGCAGAGGACAAGAGAGAACAATGTTCGGATCGCCCGGCAGAACAAAAGGAGGAAGCTAGGTATCTGGCAGTCAAGGGTAAACTTTGACACCTCATCCAGCTCTCGCCCTCTTGTTGGCGGAAGAGATCACACACACCCTTCAAGCCAAAAGCACCGGTGGACGCCACTCACCAAAAGCGTCACGGAGATATTTGCCACTGAAAAGCTACCGTGGCCAAAAGCTCCAGTGATCCGGCACCGACCTAATGCGGATCAGAGCAAATCCTGTGACTTCCACGGGACAAAAGGTCACGGTACGGAAGAGTGTACATCCTTGAAGGATATTATTGAAGCATTCATCAAGGATGGAAGACTGGCACACCTGGTGGCATCAATCAAGAAGGGAGGACGGAACGACAACCGGTACCGAGGCAACGGACGAAAGCCCGTTGACATCAGCATCAACATGGTTCATGGTAACATCAGAGGAAGAAAAAGGCGAACGCCAGAACCATGTGCGTGGAAGGAAGCTGAGGTGCGCTTCCCGCGAGTACCAGGAGGACCCAGCAAAGAAGGCCCTATCGTCATCAAAAGCCAGCTGGGGCACTACATCACCTCCCGCACTCTTGCTGACAACGGCGCATCGTCGACGGTGATGTACAGGCAGTTCTTCGACAAGCTTGATGACGAAGACAAGGAACGCCTGGAAACGATCTGCGCATCGATGGAAGGGTTTGATGGCAGCACAAACACCCCCCTGGGTATCCTATCTTTCCCTGTCACTCTTACGGATGGGAAACACTCCCGCACAGAAGATGTGGACTTTGTCGTGATGAGGAAGCCACACCACACATACGACATTCTCTTCGGGAGAGACGGGATGGCAAGATTCAACGCCGTGGTATCCTCAGTCCACGGCATGATGGGATGGCCAACAGCTGAGGGTGTAGCGATGATCACCGGCATTCCCCAGGTATGCATCGCATCTGTCTCATCTAAACCCAAACCAAAGATGGCTAAACCAACCATCACCGAACCAGAAAGATGGGCCTTCAACGGCAAGTACCCGGACCAGGCCGTCACCATTGGCCCAACAATTGTTGATCCCACACGCACCTTACTTAAGCGCTTATTACAAAGGAACGCTGACATCTTCGCGTGGACACCACCTGACATGACTGGTGTACCCCGGAGTAAGGCAGAGCATAAGCTCAAATGCGATCCGGCTGTCACGCCGATCGTACAAAAGCGCAGAGTAATGGGGCCAGAACAAACTAACGCGTGTAGAACCCAAGTCAAGGAACTCCTTGACGCAGGCATCGTACGCGTTAGTAGATATCAAACTTGGGTTGCAAATCCCGTTATGGTACCGAAGAATGACAAACAATGGCGCATGTGCATAGATTTCAAAGATTTGAACAAAGCATGCCCCAAAGATTGTTATCCGTTACCTGAAATTGATCTTAAGGTGGATTCGTTGGCACCATTCCGCCTTAAATGCTTCCTGGACGCGTATAAGGGGTACCATCAAATCCACTTGGCCGTTGATGATCAGGACAAAACCGCTTTTCGGACGCCCGATGGCACATTTTGTTATCAAATGATGCCATTCGGACTTAAGAATGCCGGGTCCACATACCAACGTCTGATGGACAAAGAGTTTCATTCCCAAATTGGGAGGAACTTGGAAGTCTACATGGATGACTTGGTCATCAAAAGCCCTGAACAAGAAGCGATGTTGAAAGACATCGAAGAAACTTTCAACACGCTCAGGAAGATAAACATGAAGCTCAACCCGAGCAAGTGTGCCTTTGGAATGGAAGAAGGGAAGTTCTTGGGGGTCATCGTCACTAAAGATGGCTTCAGAGCGAACCCTGAAAAGGTCGAGGCCATTATCAAAATGGAATCACCTACTACCATCAAACAGGCTCAGACACTTAATGGACGACTAGTGGCACTTAATCGCTTTTTGGCGAACCACGTGGATAAGTCGTTTCCATTCGTGTCAACATTGAGAAACTGTTTAAAGAAAACGCACTTCCGCTGGACACCTGAAGCGGAAGCAGCTTTTCAGGAGATTCGGTCACGCTTGATCGAACTCCCAACGCTGACAGCACCAAAAGCGGGAGAGGAATTAATCCTATACCTTTCCGCAACTGATAGAGCAACCGGGGCAGTCCTGCTAGTAGAACGAAAAGGCATCCAGATGCCAATCTACTATGTTAGCCGTGTCCTAACAGACGTAGAAACCCGGTACTCTACCCTAGAAAAATTAGTCTTAGCACTAATACACGCTTCACGCAGGCTAAGACGATATTTCCAGGGTCACCCAATCACCATTCTCTCAAACTTCAAACTTGCAAACGTTCTAGGCAAACCCGAGTTATCGGGACGCCTAGCCAAATGGGCAATTGAGTTGGGGGAATACGCGATAAAGTATAAGCCAAGACCAGCCATAAAAGGCCAGGTTCTGGCCGACTTTATTGCAGAAGTGCCTGCATCGCGGGAAAAAGAGTGCCAGGAAGAGGCTCAACCCTCTCCAGCACAAGACATCAATGATGTCTGGCGACTCTACACTGATGGAGCAGCCAGTAACGAGGGTTCAGGCGCAGGGCTAAAGCTAACCAACCCAGCAGGCTAAGAATACACTTACGCTATTCGACTGGATTTTCCAAGTACGAATAACGAAGCCGAGTATGAAGCATTCTTGGTTGGGCTGAGAATTGCGCGTAAGATGGGGGTGAAAAACTTGGAAGCCCACGTGGATTCCATGTTGGTAGCCAATCAAATCAACGGGACGTACACGGCCGTGAACGACACAATGGCCCTGTACCTCGCACAAGCAAAATCCCTTATGCGCGATTTCAATGACTGCAAAGTCATACACGTCAAGCGAAGTGAAAACAAATCTGCGGATGCGTTAAGCAAGCTTGCATCATTAGCCTTCACCCACTTAGGAAAGGATATCCGCATTGAACTCCTCGAAACACCATCGGTCCCGCACAAGGAAATTTGTGTCATCCAAACAGGCACGGAAACGTGGATGACACCAATAATAAAATACCTTGCGGCAGGTACACTACCGGAGTCCAAAACACAGGCAAGAAAACTACGCTGTAAAGCACTGAATTATCAACTCATCGATGACATCCTTTACAGACGTAACTTTCTTGGCCCACTCTTAAGATGCGTGGACAACCAAGATGCTGACTACCTCCTAAGGGAAGTACACGAAGGCATCTGTGGAGTACACGCAGGTCCCCGCGCTGTTGTAGCCAAGCTAAACAACGCGGGATACTTTTGGCCGGGGATGCATACGGATGGACTGGCATACATCAGAAAATGCAGGTCTTGCCAGCTTGACGCACCCAACACGCACCGCCCGAAGAATGAACTTGTTCCAGTCACTTCTTCATGGCCATTTCAGAAGTGGGCCATCGATGTGACAGGCCCATTTCCTACAGCAGCAGGAAATGTTCAGTTCCTTGTGGTAGCCATCGACTACTTCACCAAGTGGATAGAAGCAAAACCTCTAGCCCAAACAACCGCAAAACATATCAAAAAATTTATTTGGGAATTTATTATTTGTCGTTTTGGACTTCCACAGAATTTGGTGAGCGATAACGGCACCAACTTTGCTGACAAGAAGCTACAACAGTGGCTGAAAGAACTTCAAATCACCCACACCTTTACCTCAGTGGCACACCCGCAAGGTAATGGTGAGGTGGAAAGAGCAAACAAGAGCATCGTCGAAGGCATCAAGAAAAGACTCTTGGAACACAGATCCGGCTGGGTGGACGAGCTTCCGCACGTCCTTTGGGCAAACAGAACGCTGAAGAAAGCCAGTACGGGAGAAACCCCGTTCAGCCTCACTTATGGCACTGAAGCCATGGTCCCGGTCGAGATTGGTTTACCCTCACCAAGGGTCTTGATTCAGCCAGAAGACAATGATGCGGAAAGACGGTTGGATCTTATGCTAACCGAGGAACGCAGAGACTTAGCCGCAGTGCGTGAAGAGAACTACAAGCGACAAATGCAAAAGTACTACAACACGCGGGTAAAACTCTGCAACTTCAAAGTAGGAGACTACATACTGCGTAACAACGAGGCTTCGAACCAAGAACGCCCAGGAAAGCTGGCCCCGGTCTGGGAAGGGCCATACATTGTCAAAGAAGTCCTGGGAAAGGGCGCATACCGGCTCGAAAGGCTCGATGGCACTCCCATCCCAAGAACATGGAATGGAGCTCAATTACGCAAATGTTATATGTAGATCAATTCCAAAACTTGTAAAGAAAAGGCCTAGAGCCACTTCTAATGGAAATGATTCTCCTATCATAATGTGTTAACTTTACCTTTATACTTATGAACTTCCCACACTGGTGCCGGTATTCACCGCATAAATGGGGAAGAAGTAAGTCGTTACGTGTGGAAGGCGGCAAAACACGCATAAACACAACGTTAAAAATAAGGAAAACCTACACGCAGGACAGATGGTAAAGTTTAGCCATCCTACTACGTGCAAGTGACGGTCCTACCCGCACAATCACGGAAGAGGAAGCAAAACTTCACACCTATCTACCACGTTCAAAGGTTAACTTATTCTAAACACTTGGAAAATTGCTAATTTAAACTAAAGTATGCAAGTCATAACGTTTACAAAGCAAGGAATCCAATGAAAGAAGCGGTCTTACCCGCACAAAGATTTGTATTTCATAAATATTCGTTACAAGAATGGCCGGGTAACTACCCGCCTACAAGAAAGTAAATCTATACAAACTAAATCTATCCTAGCAGCGGGAAGGGATCTTCAGGATCAGGCTTCAGGGCCACTTCCACTTGGACCAGCGCCGTCAGTAGAGCGTGGCTGTTCAAGGAAAGCCTTAAGGATAGCTAGCCCATCATCAGCAGCAGCAACTTCATTCACCTTCTCCACCACCGGATGCGGGAAGGCAGCATACTGGTTCACTGCTTGGTCATAAGCAGCTTCAGTATCCACATTATACAAAGGGAAGTTGGAAGGCGGGACGCCTTTCTCAACGAACCCTAGACCAAGCAGGAAGCCGGCCCGTTCCCCATCCTCGTGAGAAGCGTTGAGGGCTGCGCTCATAGCATCGTCGTAAGATGTCTCTGAGAAGACCCGATGCACAACCTACATAAGAAAATATACAAGTGTCAACACCCTTTCTATTTACAAAGAAGAGCGTAAAGACATGAAAGTTTACCTGAGACAACGCTTCTCGAAGAAGCCATTCCTTGGCAGCCAGAGCTTCTTGGAGGGCAGCTTGAGCTTCGTTACGGGCGCGTTCGGCTTCACTCTTGTTAAGGTTGGCAAGCAACACTTCTTTAGCCGCAGCCTCTTCGACGCCCTTTAGCTTCCGCTCGGTATGGTCAAGCACCCCCCTCTGGTCCAAGATCTCCTGGAGCTTTTTGGCGTCTTCCATCGCCAAGGCATTATGAGCCTGCTGGAGAGCCTCTAATTTGGCTTTAAGTTCTTCATTCTCCACGCGCAGAGGCTCAGCAACAGCTTCAGCCTTGGTGGCCCTCTCGGTTGCGTTCCTCGCAGTTTCCTTAGCCACCCGAAGCTGTTCATTAACAGCTTGGGCAGCCTTGGAACGGGCCTCGAGTCGAGCCTGAACTTCAACCTCGAGGGCCTTGAAGGCCTTCTCCTTCTCCGCAGCCACTGCGGCAAGTTTTTGGTTCTCCTCCCGGGCAGCCCGCGCCTGAGCTACTTCTTTGAGGCGAGCTGCTTTTAACTTGTCGTTTTCACGACAAAGCAGCTCGACGCGCGGCTGCATACGGGCCAGGAGAACCCGAAGCTCATTGGTTAGTCTACCCTCCTGGTAGCTAGCCATGGCTTCCCCCAACGCACCACTGGGAGCAGCGTGACGAGCCCATTCCACGCACTCCACAGGGGTGCGAAGGGTTGTTCCTCGGCGAATGTTCCATCGTGGAACATACACTTCATTGGAATCCGACACTGCAAAAAACACAAAGCAGTTAGGAAAAGATGATAAAAAATATATGTATAAAATGGGCCAGAAGAACCCTACGCACCTGTAGGGTCAATAACAGGCCGATAGCCGCCGAACCCATCACCTGAACCCAAAGGAAATCCATCCAAGAGGTCAGGCAGATGGGAAGGTGGCAAAGATTGGCGGGAAGCCCCATGCGTACCTGATGGACCGGCCGCCGTTGCCGATGGCGGGGGCATGGTAGCAGCTGCCGTGGTCGCCGCCGCGGTCGCTGCCGCGGAATCCGCAGCAATGGTAACCGCCGGCTCGGTGAATGATGCTGTAAAAATCGCACTCACAGCCGGCGGTGACGTCATTTCGGCTGGAACAGTCGGCTCAAAGGAGTGAGCAACTGATCCAGCGGAAGCAGGCGCAGGCGCCTGGGTCGACGCCTCAGGTAGGCTGACCAAGCCTACCGTCATTGGCGGAGAGGTACTACTCGGCCCTTCACCCTGGAATGCGCCAACATCCACGCCTGCGTAAAGAAGAAAAGTGTTAAAAGACTAAGGATTAAGCTATGAAGATAAAAGCTAAAGGAAAGTTGTACTTACGGGTTTTCTTGAGCCTAAAGGTACGGAGAGGCGGGGACGGACCCGATGGAGCCGGCCTCTTTGCGCCGGTCACCGTCGTCTTCTTTGGCTCTCTGGAGGTGACAGTCGCAACCTCCGGAGCGGTGGTCTTATCACCACCGGGATTCCCCGCCACCTCTTCGCTCTCGGTCTCCGAATCAGACCGAGGCGCTGGATCGGCAGTGGAGGCCTTCTCCTTCCCCTTCCCGCCGGCAGCCTTCTTCTTCCGCACCAACGGAGGACCATCTGCGGATTCCTCATCAGAACATACGATTAGAGGAATTCCAGCAGAGGTTTCAACATTGAGGGGTCGAGGGTCGAAGAGCGCCTTACCTGGCCGACGGGCGCTAAGGATCTCATGGCCTAGCGGATAGACCTCCACGAACCGATCCGCCGTTTTTTCTAGGATGGGCAACTCGTTCTCGTCTAGAGCACGAGTACCCATCCGGGCGGGACCATCAGCCTCCCGCGGATTAAGGAGCGACTGCAGGTCGTTCCCCTCTGAAATAAACAGGAAAGAAGTTAGAAGAAAATCAAAATCAACAAAAGGGAAAAAGGCATACCGTAAAGAACAGAGTTCGAACCGTATTCGAGGATGATTGGAATCTTGTGCGCATCAGCCTCCTTCCACACCCGGCTCATCCCCAGCATCACCATCCCGGACTCCGAAAACCGGTAAACCGGAGATTGGACCCGAGATATCTTGGCAAACCATTCCGCCTCCTGGTAGCTGGAGGCGTGAAGGCTGGGAAGTGCCTGCCCGTTCTTGAATTTCATGGCAATGGGGATGGCGCGGGCGGATATGAAGAAGAACTCCCTCTTCCACGCGCGAAGACTGCGCTCGGTCGCGCAGATCTTTAAACCCTTAATCCGGGTTGTCAATGTGTACCACCCCTGGATGCACCTCCAAGTGTAGAAGGTCATCAGACGGTCAACATAGGGCTCAACGCCCAGTATCCGGCACACCCACTCGAAGTGGCGAATCTTGGCGATCGCCATGGGGTGCAACTCGGTCAAATGAACACCGTGCCTCTCAAGGACACAGTAAACAAACTTTGTCAACGGGAACCTAAGATTCCCATAGACAAAGAATGCAGCATAAACCCCGATCTTGCCTCTAGGGGCATCGTATACAGTCTGGTGGGGTTCAGGAAACTCAGGCTCGAGAGACTCGAGCATGAACTTCCTGACGACGTACCGATATAGATCGCCAGGCAGAGCACACTGGCACTCACCAGCAGTACTCTTGTCATCAGCTGTAGAATCAATATCACGAGACATCTTGTGAAGGAAAGAAGAAAGCGATTTCGAGAGAATGCTTGCCTGAAAAGGATGAGTATTCGCCGGAAATCGCTTAAAAGATGAAGAGAAGATTGAAAGTGTGGATTACAAAGAACCCTCTCCCCCTTTATATACTAATCGCAATTAATGCGATGAAATTAATGCGGAAGAGAGAGAAAACGAAGGTGCAATGAAACTAGGACACGTGGCAAAAAGCAAGCTGGCAACAGCTGTTGACAGGACGCATACCATTAATTTCGCGGCCACGCGCCCTAAAAATCGCGCCCACGCGCCTGAAAAAGCGTCTGGAATGACCATGTATTGTCACGTCACCATAACTTCCTGCACGTCCTGACACAGTCAGAAGAAACCGTCGCACGACGTTTCAGATGTTTGGACTGTTCCTCTTTCCACCAACTCTTCGAATTTCGAAATTCAAAATTCAAAAAGATTCAAAAGTAAGCGGGAAAATACCCCTTACCTTGGCAACCAAGTAACCATAAGACGGGTGTGGGTACAGTGTCAAGGCAAAACCCTTCACATACTTAGCACCCGCAGGGAATTGACGCCAGGAATACCTTGGAAATAAAGTAACCGTAAGACAAGTGCGGGTACAGTGTCAAGGCAAAACCCTTCACATACTTAGCACTCTGCAGGGAATCCAAACCAAGAAGGATCTTCTGGGCAATGCTTGCGGAAACGGGAATAACATCCCCGCATGATGGGAACGTCGAGAACTATATTGTTTGAAACTCCAAGATGGAATTGGTGGTTTTAGCATAATTGATCACTATGTTGAAAACTACCAAGACCCTATGGAGAATCCACACAAATGGGACTCAACGCTCCTGATGTGCGAGGAGGTTACAAACCTACCCGCTTCATACCCAAAGATCAAGCAGAAAAGTCGGGAATTTCTGCGTGACATCAGGAAAACCGCGGGAAGAATCACCACGGAAAACCTAAAAACTAAACCCTTTTCAAAACCCTTAGCTAAGTCCAAAAGTTCACCTCACTTATTAATAATTCATGAGAAGAACATTGGACTGGGGGGACTTGAAGAGGTAGGTCCCAGCAGAGCCCAGTTGGACCCGCAAGACTCACCTAAAACAGGGACGTCTGCGCAGTGACCAACTGCTCCAGCAGGACCCACCATGCTCAAAGAACCTTACGCGCAGTACGCCAGCTGTACCCGCAGGGAAAGCCTCCCAATGGTGAAGTACCCCGCCTGTTCCCGCAGCTGCGGATACAAGCCATCAGGGAAGGCTACCCGCACTAACAGCAAGGCTACACGCACAAGGTGTTAGCTACTTCAGTAGTCACATGAAGGAATGAGCAAGGCGGGAATACTCCCGCCCAAGTGAGCCAGTCCGTATGCTTCTGGAAGGTCTTTCGTACTATACCTACTAAGGTATGGGCGGAACAGACAAATTGACCAGAGCAGCCCATGAACCAATCACAGGGTGACAGCTCACCGACAACAATACGAGGAGGAGCACCCTCTAGTACTGTTTGTCACTATTAGCCGCTGCCTACTCACCAACCCTTACGATGGGACGTGCGCAGCCTACAGTTGGTGGAACAGTGCGTAGCCGGCAGTAAAGGAACAGTATACAGCCGACCTTATTACTGTTGGCCGTAACCTATCCACCAACCAGCATGGCCTGTGCGTAGTCCACTGTTGGTTGAACAGGAATACTATTCAGCCGGCTGTACCTGCTTGGAAACCTACCTTCGGCTATAAATACTCCAACACCTTGGAATGGTAAGGACATCATCTGATATCTCAATCTTATCTAGCAATCTCTTAATATACACTTATATTCAGAGCAATCTAGTCTGATTCTCACGCCAGAGGGTGGTCACAAGGAGGAACCCCCCCTTCTCAGTGACGAGCTTACGGTGTCTGTTTTGCAGGTCCCCTGAAGAACAACCTTCTCTGCTGGACCTCATCCGTGGGAAACATTACTTAACCCCCAGATTATCTATAATCTGTCCAGGGTTCACTTAGTGTTTCTTCACTGTGGAAGCAAAATTTGATGTAGTTATGGTGATCGAAATGCTTGGTCTGATTTAAAAGTGCATATTCACAATTTGACTTACAGTTAGTCAAAGCCTGCAGCTTAAGTTTGATTTGCTGATATGGGTGTACCAAACACTTGGTTGTAGGCTCGGTGATTTAGAAAGGATCGGATTTGATTTTGGGTTCATTTATTTTTATGGAACAACGAGCATACGGGTTGAAAGGGCTACGAGTTGCAAGCACGTAGAAAATTTAATTTGATTGTGTCAAAATTTTATCTTAGGTAAATTTACATTAGGAGGGTGTTTTTGATACGGTTTCGTTTGATATATAAAGTTTCAAATGTTTTGGACGTTAGTTTTTTTTCCCCATTTCGTTCGGTGTAAAGAATCTAGATTTTGTATTGATATATAAAGTTTCAAATGTTTTGGACGTTAGCAGCTCGGATTCCAACTTGCAACTAATATTCTATTGGTAACGGTCGGATTACGACTTAGTTTTCGTTGGTAATACATGTAATGCCTTTAACGTGCCCCGCCGCAACGCGCAGATACGAATACTAGTTTGGGTTTAAAAAGGTTATTAGGTTTTACATGTTAAAGGTTATTGGCTACTAGATTTTATCCTCCGTAGTCATAGATAATATTGGAATAAATATAGAGTATAAAAGTTGATAAAACTTTGAATTTTTTTTAATTATAAAAATATAATTACACCTTTTAAAATTTAAGAGGTACTTCACTCATACTTTATTATATATAGTATATAGATAAACAAACTTCATGTCGAATCATTCACAAAGGATTCATGGGTGGCTTGATTTGTTTACAGGCCCAATTAGATTTTAGAAAAAACAAAAAGTTTGATTAACAAAAATAAACATTTGATGGTCACTTCCCAACAGAAAAAATATTTTTTATGTAAAATGAAATTTCAGTTCAATTAATGTATGAGTGACAATTTGAGGTTCTGTAACGAACTGTCCCTAGCTAAATGTCTTACCATAGTTACGCTGCTATGTGGCAAATATGGACTGTGTAAGGATTTATCCATACCACCTGGTTTGATGTGAGTGAGTGGGCTAGAAGGGTGTAAAAAGCCCAGCCATTTGTGATCTAGCTAACCGGCTGTTTGAAAACTCAAACTGAATCCAATTTTAACACGCTCGAAATAACTCCATCAATAAACGAGCCTAGGCTTCACTTTTCAAAAACAAGTAAGCTCGCGTCACCTATTATTTATATATTTTTTATTTAACAATATTAACTATATATTTGCAAAATAACTCTCAATATAAAGTATTATAATGAAAATAACTAAATAACATATATTATGTTATATATAAAAACTATAAAATATTATTATAAATGAATATAAAAATAAAATAATTAATAGATAATAAACCTGACAAACCCGAGCTTTCGAAATGGAGTTCGAAACAAGATGAGCCCGAGCTTTCGAAATGGAGTTCGAAACAAGCTGAGCTTGAGCTCGAGCTCGAGCTCACATAAGTCAAACGAGCCAGGCCCAAGCTAGAGTGAATACATATGTGTGAGTGTGAGGAGCATGATCTGTTTTGTGATCTTCATCTCGAAGCAACTAAAAAAATCTCAACCTGAAATCAAATAATCGAATTAGGTCAAGTTTATTTAGTAAGAAATCGTTACACTCGCAACAACATTACAACGAAGAGCTCAAACGTTGTTTCACAAAACGAAGTACACTCCACATGAACCCTGATGCAATGAACATTATAATACAAGCAACAACCGCGTACTTGAGCCCAATGTTGACCAACATGTTGACCAAAAGCCCGGCCAACACGACCCCAAAAAAGTTCGCAGACACAGCTGACCAAAATGGCATATCAAGAATTGAAGCTATTATAGCCCCGGTCCATGCACCAGTTCCTGGGAATGGAACCGCTACAAACAGCATTAGACCGAGCCATTGGAACTCTTCGATGGGACCCGCTTTTCGCTTTGCATTCTCAAACAATAGGTTTAGGAACCGGGCTGATGGCTTGTGGGCCCCAGCCAGAAAAGTTGCAAGCTGTTTCAAGTAGAGTATTATTATTGGCACGGGTACCATGTTCCTGCAAGCAGTTTTAAGAAAGAATGTTATATCCTTAGTTCTATAACCTATTGATCAGTAGATCGTCAACACGAATACACAACAATAACAATTACAATTTAATAAACAAAGGTTTTCACTGAATTTCTTATCTAGAATTTACATTATATATTGTAATTATTTAATCAATATTCAGTAACACTATACTTCCAATGTTTCAATTATTTTCCACTCTAGTCCACTCGCTCGCCCCGATTCACCACGGGGTAATTAGATAGAATATGAAACAAGTATTTAGTAAAACATAGAGAAATCACAATAGTCACTTTGACCAACTTTATTCTCAAAACAGTCAAGACTTTTGCTTTTTTAGAAATAATCAAAGACACAATCAAAGCTTGCAAACTAAGCTTGTTTGGCAGAGAAGGCACCATTGAAGCCGACACAGAATAACACAAGAAACCAATGTACTGTCAGCCAATATCTTACACGTGATACCATCCGGCTATAGGATAGCCGAAAATACATAGTCTAGCTACAGAGGAGCTGCCTCCACCACGACTAAGAGAGAGCCGGATTACCAACTTTTCAGCTACACAAGAGCCTGACTCCTGTGTAGCCGGATTACCAACTTTTCAGCCAGCTCACGTGTAAAATGTTGGTTGGATATTGTGTGGAGTGTGGACCCAAGTGTTTTTCTTTTGTCTTATTTAGTGTCGGTTGTCGAACAAGCTGAGGTGATAACCTCTGAGTGGGTCCATCTAGAATAGATTATTTTCGAAAAACACAGTCAATGACTATTTTGAAAAACAAAATTCCGTGGTCAACTTGACTATTTGATTTTCCCTATAATATATATATATATATATATATATATATATATATATATATATATATATATATATATATATATATATATATATCAATTTGGATTTCTTGTGTGGATAAGATTATTGCAATATCTTTACCATAACAAGAAGTTATGATTTGATTAGGTTTATTTTGTAATTATCCTTATTGTACATCTATAAATAGCTCAATAATACATAATACCTTGTGGAGTGTTTGTTATTTTATACTATTCACCACCACAAAACAAAAACTTAATGTTTTCGCATAGTTCATCCTCAGTAGTCTTTGAAGAAAGGACTTTCATAAGGCATTGAATTATGAAATGCACATTTGTTCTAACTTAAGGCTAATTTGATATTTCATTAAATTTCTAGGTTAAAGCTCATGACATTTTTCTATCTGCTAAATACACTACGCTAGTCATCCTCAAGAAACCTAATCACATCATTATGCGCAAAGTAAGGTTGAAGTTCATGAAATTATCTATGTATTTACCAGTTCTTTTTAGAGTAAACTGTGGTTTTCGTCCCTGTGGTTTGTCCAAATCTGCGGTTTTAGTCCAATAGTTTCAAATTTTTGATTTTCGTCCCTGTGGTTTCATTTCACTTGCAATTAAACTCAAATTCATTAACCTTGTTAAGTCTGGTCGTTAACTCATCAGCGTGCCCCTCACGTGAGGGGCAGTTTTGTCCTTTTTCTCCCCAAATAAACCCCAGTTCTAATTCACAAGCCCCTTCACATGAGGGGATGGGGTGTATTTGGGGAAAAAAAAGGACAAAACTGCCCCTCACGTGAGGGGCACGCTGATGGGTTTAACGACCAGACTTAACGGGGTTAATGAATTCGGGTTTAATTGCAAGTGAAATGAAACCACAGGGACGAAAATCGCAAATTTGAAACTACTGGACTAAAACCGCATATTTGGACAAACCACGGGGACTAAAACCGCAGCTCACTCTTTTTTTTAAAAATAAATTAAGCTAAAATTGAGCTAGAAGAAATGTTACATACTCATCTTTTAATCGGCACGTGTTAGAGTTATACCTGGTTTATGAGTCTGGTTTTCTTTTAAAGCATGTGTAACAAAACATAATGTTTGTTAGGCTCTATTGTTTGCAAATGCTCTTAGTTGCCGGTTGTTCGATATTTTTTTGACTGTTAATTAATGAGTGACAAAATATCAGATCGGATCATGTAACATGCCACACGGGTCCAGGTCAAAATGGATTGATTTTAAAAAAAGTTGCAGTTTATCTATATATGAATTGATTTTAAATGTTAATTACAGGTTAATGATGAACAACAATTATACTTTTCAGTTAAAACCCTCAAAAGAAAACTTCTTTCTGACACAAAAATATTAACAATTATAATAATAGCATAATTAACACATAAGTTACAAAAATAACATTGGGAAAGTGAACTAACCCAAGAACAGATAACACAGTGAGAACAACAGGGTTTGTAACATCCCAAAAATTCTAAAGTAATATTTAATATATTATTTTGTCGGGTGAAATAAACGAGTTAGTGGAGCGATATTAATAGCTAAATATGAAGACTTAGTAGGATAATTAGATGGGATTAGATATGGACTAAAAGGAAATATGGGCCTTCGGTCCATGGGCTTAAGAGAGTATAAATACCCCCTTAAACCCCAATCCTTTCCATTCCATCCATTTATCCATATCTCTACACACACCCAAAACACACAACCCGAACCAAGATCCAAAGGCGATGACCCGAGCTCGTTGGTGCTAGATCGTCGTGACGAACCAAAGCAACAAGACCAGCTCGTGTTCGTAGTTCGACTAATTTGCGGTACGTTTATATCGAGAACTTGTTCGTTTAGGTTTGGATTAGTATAGAAATGATAGATCTGTGTTTGTATGGTAAAAACGAATCCAACAAAGCTAAACTTACTGAAAATGGTTATGATTTGACGGGTTAATCGATTGATAAAAGAACCCGTAACCTATATGCCTAAATCGCACCCATTAAACATCGATTTTAGGTCGATTGAATGGTTGGGGTTTGTAGGCGCTGGTCAGACGATTCCGTGGATACCTAAATCGAGTTATTTGGTTAAGAAACGAAGACGATTAAGGCCGAACAGTAGCTGCAGCCGACAACTTCGCCTGCATGCTAAGTTCGCCTGATGAACTTCGCCTGCAAAGCTAAGTTCGCCTGATGACAACTTCGCCTAAAGCTGAGTTCGCCTGATGACAACTTCGCCTAAAGCTGAGTTCGCCTGATGACAACTTCGCCTAAAGCTGAGTTCGCCTGATGACAACTTCGCCTAAAGCTGAGTTCGCCTGATGACAACTTCGCCTAAAGCTGAGTTCGCCTGATGACAACTTCGCCTAAAGCTGAGTTCGCCTGATGACAACTTCACCTAAGGTTTAACTTCGCCTAAAGTCAAGTTCGATTAGAAAATAGATTAAAATCGATAAGTAAAAGTAAGCTAATACTAGGCCACCAGATTAGATCAGGCGAGTATTGATACGTGTAACTTATACAGTCAGCCGAGCTCAGTTAAAGAAGGGATTTACAACTATCGGAGGAAGAAGCAGAGTTCAGGTGAGTTTCTAGCCCCATTCCTTGTTATGTTTTCGGGGCTGTGTGCATACTCGATGTGTTTGTTAATACATTTATCCTAAGTGATAAGTGTATGCCATATGTGATATATGTGATGGATATGAATGATTGCTTGTCGGTACGCGAACGATCTTCGGATATTGCGCGTACTATCAGGTTAAAAATAAAGGTACGAATATTATATATCGAAGATGTATGAACATTACAAATGAATACTTATCGGGGCGTGAACGATCTTCGGATATTGCACGTATCGACAAGGGGTATGGTTGTTAAATGAATGATGTAAAGAACGCCTAGAGTGTTCTTATGCTTTAATGTAATTATTGTATATGTGAAGTATGTGTATACAGGTACACGAATGGTATGTGAGTTTTACGTTCGACATAGTAAGTTAGGATGGCAAATCCCTCTAGCTTCTGTCGGACATAGACTCGGCTGGTGATGGCGTAGTTAAGGACTGCGGGCCTTATACGTAATGTAGATGATAGATGTAAACGTAGATAGGGACGGTGGGCCTTATACGTGTTACAGATAATAGACGACAACGTAGTTAAGGGCTGCGGACCTTATACGTATTATAGGTAGGCATCAACATAGGGAAGGACTGTGGACCTTATACGTGCTGTGGTAGCATAGGGGAGGACTGCGAACCTCGTACGTGCTATGAATTAGGTTGCAACATAGGGAAGGACTGTGGACCTTGTACGTGTTGTGGATAAAGGATGGTATAGGGAAGGACCGCGGACCTTGCACGTACCATGAATGGTGAACATAGGTAAGGACTGCGGACCTTTACGTGTTCACTACCTTGAGTACAGGTATAGACGGCGGACTATGAACGTACTCTCGGTAGACTGAGGTTAGTGATTGTAGATATGTATGTATGTATGGTAGTAAGTATGTATGTAGAACAGAAGGGTAACTAGTTAAGTATGGATATGTATCGTCGGATATGTATGTATGTGTATGTATTGTATGGCGTCCGATTAACTAGAACTCACTCAGCATAGCTGACTTTTAGTATGCACGCAGGTGAGTAGAATGAGACAGCTAGCTTGAGCAGGCACATGGTGGGCGAATAGGAGACTGGCATCTGAAGACTCAAGATGTTTTAATGTAATTGACGTTTCTTTTGAAAGACAAGAATGTTTAATTAAGGCAAGTTTTGGATTGCTGTAACGTTTCATGAAAGTTTTTATATTCCGCGAAAGTTTTAATGAACTCTGATTTGTAAGAACTGTGTTTATGAGTAAATCCGACGCTAAAGTAAGGCTACCGGGTTCGGGGCCTTACAAGTTGGTATCAGAGCATGAGTTCGAGAGATTTAAGCATCCTACATGCTTAGACTCGAACAGAGAATGAGATTTAAAATGAGAAAGAAAGAAGATGCCAGTTCAAGATAGCTATGTGTCACTCAAGTAAGCTCAGTAAAGGTAAAGTGTATGGTAAATGGTGTATGTTAATATTGGCTTATTTGTTAAATGAAGAATGAGTGCAGGTTAGGGATAGGATTAATTGATCTTAACTGATTAACTGTTTAAGAGTATAAACAAGCACAAGTGAAATTATGAAGGGAAGTATGTAGAACCTGAGGAGTAACGCAAATAGTTAATTACACTTGATCAACGTCATTAACTACTTACTTTACAAATCATGTGCTAAATAATTCCTAGAGTGATGACGTTTGTGTTTTCCTTTTTAGAATACTAATGGCTGGAGCTGGAGAAATTGTTGGAACTGGAGGTCGCACTGGACGTCGTGGCAGGCCTCGACTTGTCCGGCAACCCTCGGTAGAAGAAGCTTCCAACACCGAAGATGAAGGAAGCGTAGCTGGAGGAGACCAGAACAACAACGAAGAGGTTCAACTTAGCCCTGCAGTTCAAGCAGCCATTGTTCAAGCTGTAGCTGTTGCTGTGAAGAACCTGAATCCCGAAAGATCTGCTGGAAGCCGTGAACGAACTGCGGAAGGGGCGGGTGGTGATGGTAGGAAGGATGGGGAAGGAGAAAGAGAGGCCTCGAGTGAGGATAAGTCTGTGAAGGTCGATGACAGGAAAAGAGGCCAAGATGGGTGCAACTATAAGTCCTTCAAAGGATGCGACCCGCCAAAGCTGACTGGGTTGGGAGACGCAATCGCTACTCTTCAATGGATAACCACTATGGACAAGATTATCTGTATTAGCGAATGCCGTCCCGATCAAGCTGTGAGTTATGTTACTCAGTCATTTGAGGAAGAAGCTATGTATTGGTGGGAAAGTGTGGAGCAGAGAAAGACTAGGGATGAGATCAAGGCGTTGAGATGGGACGATCTGAAGGAGTTGGTGATGAAGAAGTTGTGTGCAGATGCCGAGGTTGAAAGGACGGGGATGAAGTTCCTGAATTTAAAGGCCGGTATGATGACGCATCGTGAGTATACTACTGAATTCAACCGACTATCTAGGTTGGTGCCTGATATGGTTGACACTGAGGTCAAGAGAATCAAATGTTATGTGAAGGGATTGCCACAAAAAGTTCGCATGTTAGTCAGGGCAAATAAACCTGCTACTTTTTAGTCTGCGGTCGAGTTGGCGGAGATGGTCTATGTTGATCTGGCGGCGGAATGTGGAAGTGGAAGATGAGGAAGAAGGGAAAGGAACTAAAAGAGCTAGGGATGTCGTGGAGCGTGCAGGGAGAAAGACACAGAAGATGGCAGGAAAGGAAGCATGTAGGGTGTGCGGGAAGATGCACTTGGGGGAATGCAAGGCTGGTCCAAATCAGTGCTACCGATGTGGGAGGAAGGGGCACATCTCCCGTTAATGCACCGAGGACCAGAAGTGTTACAAGTGTGGAAGTCAGGTCACATAGCTAGGGAGTGTGGAAAAGCCGTGGCAGTGGAGGAAGGAAGAGGAGACGCGTGAAAGGATGGTCTATTAGCTGCTGAGGAGGTTGCAGGAGAATAAGTGGCATGTCACAGTTGTTTCATGTTTAGTAGTTAAAGAGTGTTTTATGTTACAGTTGAACCTATGTTTGTTTAGCAAACTTGAATGATTTCCTTTTATGCTATGAAGTACTTGTGACTTCTTGTGATTTTGTATGAACGACCTATGAATTTATCCTGAATACGTGTTGGTTATGATAAATAGTTGTGTGAGGGTAAAGCGTCGCCTTAGGAGTTAGCATTATTATATAAAACAAGGTTCCTCGGGAAGGTGAGATGAGACTTGGCACATTGAGGGCCTCATGGACAAGCTACCTTAATAGCTAAAACACATGATCACTGCTCGATGGCTGCAAGGTCGGGAGTAAGAAGGATAACTCAGAAGGCAAAGGTGATTCAATAAAGTGTGCGATTATAAAGAAAAAGGTATTCCTTTTATAAGAAATAAGCTAGGTTTCGGGGTCGAAACCTCTTTAAGGAGGGAAGACTTGTAACATCCCGAAAATTCTAAAGTAATATTTAATATATTATTTTGTCGGGTGAAATAAACGAGTTAGTGGAGCGATATTAATAGCTAAATATGAAGACTTAGTAGGATAATTAGATGGGATTAGATATGGACCAAAAGGAAATATGGGCCTTCGGTCCATGGGCTTAAGAGAGTATAAATACCCCCTTAAACCCCAATCCTTTCCATTCCATCCATTTATCCATATCTCTACACACACCCAAAACACACAACCCGAACCAAGATCCAAAGGCGAGGACCCGAGCTCGTTGGTGCTAGATCGTCGTGACGAACCAAAGCAACAAGACCAGCTCGTGTTTGTAGTTCGACTCATTTGCGGTACGTTTATATCGAGAACTTGTTCGTTTAGGTTTGGATTAGTATAGAAATGATAGATCTGTGTTTGTATGGTAAAAACGAATCCAACAAAGCTAAACTTACTGAAAATGGTTATGATTTGATGGGTTAATCGATTGATAAAAGAACCCGTAACCTATATGCCTAAATCGCACCCTTTAAACATCGATGTTAGGTCGATTGAATGGTTGGGGTTTGTAGGCGCTGGTCAGACGATTCCGTGGATACCTAAATCGAGTTATTTGGTTAAGAAACGAAGACGATGAAGGCCGAACAGTAGCTGCAGCCGACAACTTCGCCTGCATGCTAAGTTCGCCTGATGAACTTCGCCTGCAAAGCTAAGTTCGCCTGATGACAACTTCGCCTAAAGCTAAGTTCGCCTGATGACAACTTCGCCTAAAGCGAAGTTCGCCTGATGACAACTTCGCCTAAAGCCAAGTTCGCCTAAGGTTTAACTTCACCTAAAGTCAAGTTCGATTAGAAAATAGATTAAAATCGATAGGTAAAAGTAAGCTAATACTAGGCCACCAGATTAGATCAGGCGAGTATTGATACGTGTAACTTATACAGTCAGCCGAGCTCAGTTAAAGAAGGGATTTACAACTATCGAAGGAAGAAGCAGAGTTCAGGTGAGTTTCTAGCCCCATTCCTTGTTATGTTTTTGGGGCTGTGTGCATACTCGATGTGTTTGTTAATACATTTATCCTAAGTGATAAGTGTATGCCATATGTGATATATGTGATGGATATGAATGATTGCTTGTCGGTACGCGAACGATCTTCAGATATTGCGCGTACTGTCAGGTTAAAAATAAAGGTACGAATATTATATATCGAATATGTATGAACATTACAAATGAATACTTGTCGGGGCGTGAACGATCTTCGGATGTTGCACGTATCGACAAGGGGTATGGTTGTTAAATGAATGATGTAAAGAACGCCTAGAGTGTTCTTATGCTTTAATGTAATTATTGTATATGTGAAGTATGTGTATACAGGTACACGAATGGTATGTGAGTTCTACGTTCGACATAGTAAGTTAGGATGGCAAATCCCTCTAGCTTCTGTCGGACATAGACTCGGCTGGTGATGGCGTAGTTAAGGACTGCGGGCCTTATACGTAATGTAGATGATAGATGTAAACGTAGATAGGGACGGTGGGCCTTATACGTGTTACAGATAATAGACGACAACGTAGTTAAGGGCTGCGGACCTTATACGTATTATAGGTAGGCATCAGCATAGGGAAGGACTGTGGACCTTATACGTGCTGTGGTAGCATAGGGGAGGACTGCGAACCTCGTACGTGCTATGAATTAGGTTGCAACATAGGGAAGGACTGTGGACCTTGTACGTGTTGTGGATAAATGATGGTATAGGGAAGGACCGCGGACCTTGCACGTACCATGAATGGTGAACATAGGTAAGGACTGCGGACCTTTACGTGTTCACGACCTTGAGTACAGGTATAGACAGCGGACTATGAACGTACTCTCGGTAGACTGAGGTTAGTGATTGTAGATATGTATGTATGTATGGTAGTAAGTATGTATGTAGAACAGAAGGGTAACTAGTTAAGTATGGATATGTATCGTCGGATATGTATGTATGTGTATGTATTGTATGGCGTCCGATTAACTAGAACTCACTCAGTGTAGCTGACTTTTAGTATGCACGCAGGTGAGTAGAATGAGACAGCTAGCTTGAGCAGGCACATGGTGGGCGAATAGGAGACTGGCATCTGAAGACTCAAGATGTTTTAATGTAATTGACGTTTCTTTTGAAAGACAAGAATGTTTAATTAAGGCAAGTTTTGGATTGCTGTAACGTTTCATGAAAGTTTTTATATTCCGCGAAAGTTTTAATGAACTCTGATTTGTAAGAACTGTGTTTATGAGTAAATCCGACGCTAAAGTAAGGCTACCGGGTTCGGGGCCTTACAGGGTTAAGCTGCAACAAATACCCAACCGGAATCGCCCCACGAAGCTCGATAACAGGCAATGTAGCCAACGCAAAAACCACGGCTCCATCGGGCCAACCCGACCCTCTTAAAAAACCCGCAACTTTCAACCCAAAGCTCGAAGCTTTAATCGATTGCACCGCCGCTTTCGCATCACCAGGAGCAAATGCAAACAAAGCTAAAGAAACAGAAGCACACAAACACACCCAGATCAAGAATCTCACTGGGGAGTGTTCAATTAAGGGTAAAGATTCATCCTTTATGTTATTATCAAGAAACCCATTTGGGGTTAATGGTGATTGTGAGGATTTAGGGGTTTTAGGATATGGGTTTGGCCCGTTTGGGCGAAATTGGAGATGGGTTTGGGTGGGGTTGAATTTGAGGAATGAAAGAGTGATTTGGTGGTTTGATTTTGGGGTTTTGTGGGAGATTGTTGTAAAGATTGTTGATGGGTGTTGGAGATAGGAAGCCATTGATTGTGGAGTGTGAAGTTGTGCGATGAAACGAAGGGTTTTTATGGGTTTCTTACTTTGGTTGTTTGTGTTGGGTACAATGAAACATTAATGGATTAAAATATGATTTATATGTTTCGGATATTTAATTTATAACTTATGACTTATATAACTTTCTTAAACACCTTATAATCTATAAGTTACAAGCAATGCTTTTATAACCGGATCGGACAGCGAACCAGATAGGCGACCGGTTCACTGGTTTAACCGGTCGAACAACTTTGGTAAAAAGAAATGATGGGTAGGGTTGGAAAAAAGATTTTTCAAAAATTTTTTTTTTCATTGTAAACCAGTTCAACCGGTCCAGTTTTTCAGGTCCGACCGGCCGGTCTGATCCGGTTTCAACAACATTGGTTATAAGCTATAAGAGCGTAAAATAAAGAATCTCAAACACCCCTTTAGTGGAGGATGGGCTTAAAAACATAGAGAGTTAATGGCCAGTTTCGTCCTTATGGTTTGCTACTTTTGTCACTTCAGTCCAAAGTTTAAAATTATGTCAATTTAGTCCTCATAGTTTTAAACTTTAGCCAATTACATCCCCCCGTCTAACGTCATCCAACTATGCTGTTACTTCTTTATCACGTGAGGGTCATAAATGGCTTTTTAGACATTATGTGAGGTCATTTTGGTCTTTTAGACATTACGTGAGATATTAATCCTAAACTCTAACTATTATGAAGAACATCAAGCGATTCAAGAACGGATTGAAGAACAACATATTGAAGAACAACAAGCGATTTAGTGTATCAATTTCTTGAGTAAACATGGAAATGCGGGATATTCGACCTCCTGATGTTGATTTCGACCCAGATGTTCGCTACGGTATGTTAATCCCTAAACCCTAACTATTTGAATTAATCAAAGAAACGATTTTAAGTTATTTATGTACAATTCGCTTTCAGCGGATAACCCTGACCACTTTACCATTGAATTCCACTATGAGGGTGAGTTTAGGAAATCTCCAGAAACTACATATGAGAGGGGTATGATTATTTTTGTTGACAGAGTAAATGCAGACCTGCTTTCAGTGATTATCGCCAATGATATGGTACAAGAATTAGGTTACACCAAAGAGGAAGTTCTTAAAGACCAGAAATTGTATTTTAGGATTCCTGGAGATGACTTGGATTCTGGTTTAAGACCCTTATGCAATGACACCGATGTTCTTAACCTCGTAGGATATATTAGTGCGCACAAGGTAATTGAGGTGTATGTGGAACATTTACATCTTGTAAAAAAAGTTGAAGAGGTAAAAGAGGCTACAATGGTAACTTGATTTAATGTGGAAAGCGATAGCGAATCAGAAATCAGGGCTATAATGACACCTTCTTTTAACAGTTCAGAATCTGATGAACCTAAAGAGGATGATGTGGTTGAATTAGATGAAATGGATTTACATAATGTTAGGGTGTTTGAATCTGATGAAGAGGTAGAGGAGTTTGATGGTGAGGTAGAGGGTTCTAAAGATGATTTGAACTTCCTAGTGGATAAAGACATGATTCAGGAGCAAAATCATGATATGGATTTATTTAGAGCAATTGTGGATGATATATTTGATAAAGGCGAAGATGTTGAAGATGAATGAGATGATTTGGATCTACATGATTTTGATAGTCTTAGTGATCATGATAATGAAACTATATTGCAAATAGCTATTAAGATAAGCAAGAAAAAAAGAGAAAACCACAAAAGAAACTGATGAAGATCATTGTCTTTTTTACTTGGGTCAGATTTTTGGTGGTAGAGATAAGATAAAGGAAATGGTGAAGACTCATGCAATTTAATCAAGGAGACAACTTCATGTTTTGAAGAATGACCAAGACTAGGTATCGTGTAGTGTGTTTGGGGACAAACCTAAATATGGGTGGTTGTGAAAGTAATAACAACAAGACAAATGAGGTAGATGAGATTCCCATTACAAGGAAAAGAAAATGAAAAAAAGATTGTGGGACCAAAGAGGGTAGTTCCAACCCTAAATCCAAACCTAAATGCAACCCTAAAAGGAATAAGATTCTCCTCCCACTTGCCCATGGGTCCTACTTGTATTCTTTTATGGGGCTAAAAAAGTATGGTGTGCTAAAACATTAGAAACTGAGCATCAATGTTTACAAACTAGAACTTTTGGGTTATGCACGGTTGGGTGGTTGGCAAAGGAGCTGGAGGCAGATCTTGGAGACAACCCAAATGAAAGGATGAGGAAATTGCAGAAAAATATTCAAAGGAAGTTGCAAGTTCAAGTCACCCCGAACCAAATATACATGGCTAAAGTGTTGCCAAAAAGAATGTTGTGCATGATTTTAGTGGTCAGTATGCTATTCTTAGAGAATACTATGAAGAGGTGGTTAGATGCAATCCAGGTGTGTATGTTTAAGTTTTTTTTAAACTTTTTAATTATGCATGTTTAAGAAAACAATAACTTTAAGATAGATGTTTAACTAGTTTAATCAGTAACTGTTTAAATTCATGCCAGATGCAACTATTAAGATAGACGTTTGAAAGGGAATGTAATCCTAGCAGCCCAACTAGACAGTTTAAGAGGATTTATGTATGCTTAGCACCATTTAGGCATGGTTTTAAATTATGTGGTAGGGAATTATTGGGGCTGGATGGTTGTTTCATGAAAGGGATATACCCAGGCCAGATCTTAACCGCTGTTGGAGTTGATAGCAACAATGGGATATACCCTGTAGCATATGTAATAGTTGAATAAAAAAATAGCAGTTCATGGAGATGGTTTATGGAGATTTTAGGAGATGATCTGGATTTGACATCTAACTCTAATTTCACTTTTATAAGTGATAGGCAGAAGGTAATTTTTTAACACTTGATTATGTATGTTTTATATCATATTACTTACAATTATTATTGTTTTAAAATTAGGGCTATCTGCAATACAAAAAATTTTCCTAAATGCTGAACCTAGATTTTGTGTGAGACATATTCAAGAGAATATGAAACAAAAGTGGAAGGGTCAAGCTACAAAGAATCTGTTATGGAAGTGTGGATATGCAACAACTCCCCAAACATTTAATAAAGCAATGAAGGAGGTGTTTAGAGAAAATAAGGAGCTACATGATTGGTAGAAAGAAATTCCACCAAGGCATTGGCCACAATCACATTTTACTGGTAATGTTTTATTGTTAATTGTATTCTTATTAATTACATCCTTGTCAATTGAATTACTTATGTTTATTATTGCAGGTAGGGCACGTTGTGATTTACAAATAAACAATATGTGTGAGGTTTTCAATAGGCAGTTGATAGAGGGAAGGGACCTGCCTATCATTAGTTGCCTAGAGTACATTAGCAAATACCTAATGAAAAGAATTGTGAGGGTGCACAAGAAAATTGCAAAATGTAATGGGCCAATAACACCCAATGTTACAGTTTTATTTAAAAAATTCAAAAGGACGCCTTTAAGTGTAATGTCATTTGGAATGGGGCTTCAAAGTATCAAGTTAATGGTCCAAATCAAGAGCAATATGTTGTGACAATTGACCAAAGTTCGTGCTCATGCAGAATGTTGGACTTGACTGGGATTCCAGGCAAGCATGTAGTGGCATGTATTTTTAATTTGGGTGAACATGGATTGGATGATGGTGTGCCAGAGAAATGGGTTGACAAAGTTTACTGGTTAGAGACATGGAAGAATGCTTATGCACACACTACAGATCCAATCAATGGCCATGAAGAATGGATACCATCCCAGTGGCCCACTACATTCAGTGCTCCTAAGCATCATGTGTAGATTGGTAAACCAAAAAAGAATAGAAAGAAATATGCTGTGGAAATTGAGGAACTAAGTCAGAGGGTTGATAAAGCCAAGAAATTACCAAGGAAGAGTGGCGCAGTTACATGTGATATGTGTAAGCAACTAGGATACAACAAGAGATCTTGCAAGAAGAGGAAAACAAAAGAAGCAGGAAGCTCACAAACACAAGCTGATGCAGTAGGAGGTTTAGGAAAACAACCAGAGGCAACAGGAGGTTCAGGAGTTTAGAGGGTGTTTGGAATGGATGTTAAACTGTTTAATTATGCAATACTGCAGTGGCTAGTGCTATTTTGACTTAACCAAACACTTAATCTTGTCAAACACTTGCCAAACATTTTACACAACACTTAACCAAACACTGATCTGTTAATCAACTATATTTAATCAAGTCATATATTCAACAAAGACCATTTTCATTTCATAGAATTAGTACTACAAAAGACAATACAGTGGTACCATGACCATACAACAAAGAGATCTTAGCTAGGCAACTTCAATATTTAGTGAAAACATACATAAAGGGAAAAAACCACCAAAACAAAAGCCGATGCAAACTTCATTCTTTTGGTTTTCAATTCTGTTTTAGTACATTTTTGACATCTTGGAGGATCCACCCAAACAACAAAACCACAACTCCTTGGTTGCAATTAACATAAATTAGGGCAAAAACAAAAAACCCAATTTCAAAATAAACACAATTACCCGTTCGCTGCAACAATAAAACCGTCTTCCTGGGTTATTCTCCGTATACGAAGTGCAAATCATAGTAGGCCAACCACATGAGCTGAAAACCATGGTCGATGATCTAGGGGTTTGAACAATTTGGTCAATGCTCGATGGTTTTGAACAATTAGGGTTTGATTCTGCTCTTAAGCGTTAGAGACAAAAACAAAACTGAATTAAATATTATCTAAAAATAAAAAGGAGAAAGACAAAAATACCCTTAAACTAACGACATAGTTGAATGGCGTTAGACAGCGGGATGTAATTGGCTAAAGTTTAAAACTATGAGGACTAAATTGATGAAATTGCAAACTTTGGACTGAAGTGTCAAAAGTAGCAAACCACAAAGATGAAAATGGCCATTAACTCACACACACACACACACATATATATATATATATAATTTTCTAGGGTGAATAGTGTCATGTTTTATACTAACGTGTTGATCCCTACATGGGTGTGTTCATCTCCACATGGATGATGTTTTTCATGTCTTTTCATATCTATTGCAATGGCTGTCACATTTTTACACTATTCTTCGTGTGGGCTCAAGAACGCCTGCTATGGGTTCATCTTATAACTTACTGACTGAACTACATGTTCTACCACTAGTTACCGCATCTTGCTTGGGCACCCACATGTTTCTCAAAGTCTAAGAAAAAAAGTTGAGTACATAGCTATTGTGTTAACTCAGCGAGTTTACTTGATTTCATTCGTAAGCCTTGTTCTCATTGATCTAGTATGAAAGGACATCGGAGTGTAAAAGAGAATGCTAAGAAGAAACAATGTTAAAAGGTCCATAATGACGTAATGTATCCTAATTTTGTTATGTGAATGTTGGATAGCAAGAAATAAAACTATAGAAATGTGTATACATAGTGATGTTCCTTTTTAAATAGTGAGACTGAGAGTCCTATGGTGGATAAATATGTAGGTTTAGAAGTAGGATTTATTTATTTATTTTTATAACGACAAAGAAGCATAATATTACAGAATCTAGCAAGGAGATATCTATTCTCTTTAAAAAAACCTATAATGTTTTGGTAGTCCTATATTAATCCGCACAATTTAAAAGCAACTAAATCCCTAACATCATTCATTATAATTTATTTGTTAATTGATAATTATCCAATACTAATTTAAAAAACGAAAATAATTAAATAAATACTTAAATTGTTTTAAAGACTAATGTATAACAAGCTTATTATTTTCCTTTTTGTATTTCACTTAACTATAAAATATTATTTTTTCCTTCTGTTATTCATGTAGTACACTAATCTCAAGCTAGTTAATAGAAGTATTAAAGATTATAACAGGAAATCATAGTCACCATATGCTTTAATTTAATAAAGGCATATTTCCTCGTATTTCATTCAAAGAAAATAATAGAAGTGTACTTCAATGCAAATAATTGATTATTATTATTTTTTTAGAATGATTATTTTCTTGTATCTAGGCTACTGCACTCTTTAAATTTGAAGAGTCTGTTGTCTCACTCTAGCTAGACTATGTTATCATAACAGGGACGTTGGCTTCAAAGTTTGGCTTAGGCGTTCCCACAAGAAACCATACCGTCGGCTGCTACTTAATAGTCGTTATGCCACCACAAGAGCATTGTGTATTGTAATTTTTGAGCTAATGAAAAATTACAAAGATCGAGTTTATGATCTAAAATACTTTCGTGTTCATCGATTCTGGTTACCAAACTTCAATTTTCTAATTCACTCAGTATGAAATAAATTTAATTAATAACGACTCATGGATAAAAGGGCACACGCAAACAAGGATGGGAGGGGATAAATCAAGGTCATCTTAATTAATGGTTAAATTTGCTAATTTGTCTATTTCCTGGATTCTAATTGTTGTTTGGTGAAAGGGCTAATTAATTATTGTTATTGTTAAGTAGGGATGCTGATTATATATATATATATATATATATATATATATATATATATATATAGGGTTAGGTTAGAATAAAAACCCACTTGAGTTGTGAAAACTCTAGAAACTCATTCTCAACCACATGTTTTTAATTAAAGATTAAATCTTATGATTCACAATTAAAGTTAATAAAAAATGTAAAAGTTTATTTACATTTTCTCTCTCCTGAAAAACATATATAAAAATTACTAAAAAAATACAAAAAAAAATAGCAAATCATTTTTTTTATGTTTTCGATGTTTTGTATTAAATGTAACAAAAAAAAACCCGATGTTACATAGGGTTTTCACGGGTTTTCTCAACTCAAGAGGGTTTTCAAATTATACTTCTCATATATATATATATATATATATATATATATATATATATATATATATATATATATATATATAGTACAGTTAACATACAAATGGAAAAAGTATGCGAAACATGGGAACTGAAACAAAATTAGAGGCGGTGGCATTTTTGTAAATAAATGGAAATTATGTTCGAAGCATAATTACATGATAATACAATAAAACACGTAGTGTAATTTAATTACATTATATAGTTTACAAATAGAGTAATAAAATTACTCTATATGTAAACTATAATTACACTATTTGTAAACTATATAGTGTAATTAAATTAAACTGTTCGTTTCAACAAGAGTAATTATTTTGTTAGTAGAGTAATTATTGAATATGCTTCTTCTTCTTCCTCAAATAACCTGCTTCAGAAATTGAAAATTACTCTATGTGAAATTTAAAAATATTTTATTTATAATAAAATTACACTACTTTAAATTAAAAATTACTCTACTTAAAATTTGATTTTAGTTTAATTGCATATTCAAAGATTTACAGATCGGTCTCCTCGACCATCGCAATCAATTAATTGCTTAATTCTAATTGATTTGAGTTTGTAGTTGTGCAGGTCTTGTTCACTTGATTTCACACATTCTTAATTTTCAGTTGACCAATTCTCTTCAAATCTTGTGATTCACAGTCATTGATTGAATAAAGGTTCAGACTCTGTAAAATCAAGTTAAAAGAATGAAGGTAACTTTGTAACTTTAATTGTAATCTTTAATCGATCAACATGTTATTGCAATCAAAATAACTTCAATTGATGGAAACTAGCGATGATTAGATTCAATTGATTGATAGGTTTCAATTAATTGGCGAAATCAATGCAAGTGAGAAACAGGGATTTGACGGCTTGACGCAACTAAGCTTCAATTGATTAGCTATTTACAAGATTGCCACCGTGTTATTTCTTTTTTCTCCTTGATTCGTACGTTTAGTATAGTTTTTTAGTTTGTATTTGATCCAAACCCTATATATATATGTATATATATATATATATATATATATATATATATATATATAGCAATGTTAGAATAAAAAGTAAATATTTTCTAAGAAGTGTAGGAAGTTATTAGAACCATTGGATTAAAATTAACACATAGGGGTATGATGGTAAAATGTTTATTTCTCTTTCTCTTTAATATAATCACAACCTGTAACACCCCGGCTTTAATCGGAATGCACCCAGGTGTGTCGTATAGATCACTCATAAGCTCGTAACGCTATTAAAGCGACAATAATTATATTTATTCATTTCATTACATCACAAATACACCGTTTGGCATAAATCAAATAAAAATACAATAACTTTAAATTTCATTATGATATGCTTCTAATAACCTAATGGTCCAACTAATCTAGTTTTCAATCCTTAAACTTCAACATGCAACACGTTTAAAATAATATATTTTATCAACAATAATGTTAGTGAGAATTCATAAAGTTTTGCATATATATAATACGAAAAGTGTAAAATTCACAAGTCAAGATTTATCGTCTCAGTCATAAAGTAAAAGAAAAGTAAATACATTATATTCCCGTTCGCTTGACAGAAGTCAAATCTACTAAGGAACCTCCGTTCGCCGAGCTACTTGGAATATAGAATAATAATAATGATACCGCCATTTAAAAATGGACGGCGCAGGTACGTCCCGTCGGACCCTCCCACTTTGAGTATGTGTATGAGTCTCCACCAACAAAGCAAAAAACAATTAGCACATAACCACATAGTTTACAAACAATATGATACGAAGCAAATACATACAATACACGCATGTGAATTTTAGTTTGCAACATGAAACATGAAATAAAAGTTTGGAACGTGCTACACCCCAAAACGTTAAAAGATGAAAAGGGGGTCATGAAAACTCACCTGGAATGTAGGAAAGCGTCAATGGGTGGACGGTTTAATCAAGCTAATTAGTTGCAGGATAAATCCCGACGATTTATCCTAATTTAAAATATAAAAAGAAATAAACATCTAATCGAAAGGAACGAACTAGACAAGATAGAATGGTTTTATAGAGGATTCGGGACAGTTTTAAGCGTTAAATATAGTGTAGGTTAACTTTATAAAGTTGAACTAAAAACGTAAACAATTAAAATATTACTACATCTTATATTTTATTAATTTAAGGCATTTTGTTTTATAATATTAATATTTATGTTTTAACGAACACTTGGTTATTGTTATGATATTATTATTTTAATGGCAAGGACACGGCACTTGCATGATTTGAAAACTTGAGCTAAAGATTACAAATCGACTTTATAATTAATGTTTTAACGAATATATTTTTAGCGACTTAAAGTTTACATTTGATAATAATAAATAATTTCTAATTACGATTTACGAAGACGAAAATTTGGTTTTTAAGTGTGGAATGGTAAGATATATTTTATAGTTATTTTAGATAATTTTTATTTAATTTAAAATGATTTTTATGATTTTATTATGATTTTTAAATGATTAAAATTAATTAATTGATAATATAATTAGGTTAATAAAAAAAACAGGTAATAAAAATGAAGTGTTTGACCCGGGTTTCGAACCCGGGTCCATATGCTACGAGTCCAAGGCCATATCCAGTTGATCTAGGTAGGGCATTCGTTAAAGCTTTGGTTTTAATTTGTTATATATATTAAAAGTTGCAAGTTATAATAGTTATAAATATTAAAAAAAAATTAAATTATTGACCCGAGTTTCAAACCTGGGTCTCGCGTTTAACAAGGCTGGGACACAACCACTTGGCCATCAATAATATTCAGTTTATATACAATAACAATTAAATATAGACAGAATTACAAATTTTGTCCTTTAAAATAAGAAGAATTACGGTTCGTGTCCTTTTCTAAGTTTCCTTGCAGGCGGTGTACTTTAAACTTTTTTTTCCTACAAGTTTTGTCCTTTGCTCTAACTGGGTTAGAAAAAGTCAGTTAAATCCCATCACGTGAGGCGCATGTGAGGGTACTTTTGTCCTTTCATATATCTCTGCAACTAAGCCCTGCATCACTCTTCCCCCTCCCTCTCAATCGAATCAATTCCCGGCGATTAAAAACCCGACAGTTAAACCCTAAACCCTCGTATCCGACTCGACTCAACAACCCGACAGTTAATACCTTAAATTGCACATCATTCTCAGAACTTAAACACGTAAGATGGATGATCGTCCTCCTCCTCGATTCTACATTCGTGAAGCTGATGAACAATCAAATGCTGATGCGTTTTATGGTAAGTTAAAACTTTAGGGTTTATAATTGGGTTTATTTAACTAACAGCTGTTTAATCTTGTTTATGTAGTAAATAATCCACATTTGTTCACGATCAAGATGCACCATGGTGGCAGTTTCACTAAATTTCCTGGACGGGTTTATAACAGAGCCGTTGTCCATTTTGTTGACATGCTAGATGTTGACAAGTTTTCAGTTCACGAGCTTGATCGAATCTTGCTTGAATTATCCTATCCGACAGATAAGGTTAGATTCTACCATTATGTAGTACCGGGTTCAGAATTGGATTGGGGGCTTAGAGCTTTGGGAAGTGATGATGATGTTAGGGGATTTGCTAAGTATATTGGAGCTTTTAATCAGTTAATGAATTTGTATGTTGAGCATGAGTTCACCTCTGTACACACATACTTCTGCTCAACCTCAAAGTTTACCATTGAAGAGATAACAAATGAGGAGTTTCTTGCAAGCGAGGTCGTACTAGATAAAGCAAACTCAGTTAAGAAAAGGTTGTTGTTGGAATGGCAAGATAGCACAAATGAGGTTGTTGTTAAAAAGGTAGTTGTGGAACAAGACAAACAGGATGCAAATGTGAATGTTCAAGAAGAGAATAATGTTGGTGTTGTTGAACAACAAGACCAGATTGATATATGTCATGAGGATCCAGAATTTGACCCTATGTTTGGAGAGGATGCTTTTGGTGTGCAACCTACAAATGAGGTGGAGATTGATTACAATGGTGATGTAGATGGAGGTGGGGATGGAGGTGGATATGGTGTGCAGCCTACAAATGAGGTGGATATGGATTACAATGGAGGTGGGGATGAAGATAGTGAAGATTCTTCAATTTCAGATGAAGAAAGTGGAGATGAGTCTTCAAGTTCAGATGAAAGTGGAACTGATGATAGTAGGGATTCTAACTATGAAATGAGAGATGAGAGTTCTGATGATGATGAACATCTAGAGGGTTGTCCAGTTAAGAAACCAAAGAATGTGAAGAAATCTAAGAACAAAAAGAAATCTAAAAATGTTAAGAAAACTAGGGATGGTGATGAAGATTCAGAAAGTGATTCAGACAGTGACTTCAACTATGAAGATGGTGAAACACATGATATAGATGTAGATATGAGGGATTTCAGACTGCATACTGATTTTGAAGTTGAACAACAGGATGCAAATTGTAGTTTAGAGGTTTTGGACATAGAAATGGATGATGTGATGTTGGATAATGATAGGATGTATAATGAGAAACAAAGAAATGAGGGGGACATGGATTATCTTTTCCATGTGGGACAAGTTTTTGGTACAAAAGCAGAGGTGAAGGATATGATCAAGGCACATGCAGTTGAAACAAGAGGACAAATTAGGATAAGAAAAGATGATTTGGTAAGGGTCAGGGCTGTGTGTGAAGGAGATATGGAAGATGGGTCCCACATGCAGGGGGTTGGATCTAGCAGTGCTAATAAAGATGAGGGACCAGTCCAGAAAAGTATTGGGGGTAGGGGAAAAAGGAAAGACCCACTTGCTATTAGATGCCCTTGGGTACTGTTGTTGTCATACCAAAAGAGAACAGCTTCATGGAAAATTACAAGGTTGATAAATGAACATAAATGCCTTCAATCTAGGGAAATTTATGCTTGCACAGCCGGGTTCCTCTCAAACCATTTGGTTACTGATCTTCAAGATGACCCAAAGCTGAAAGTTAAATCCATCAAAGAAAGGTTTCAAAGGAGGTTTGAAGTTGGTGTGTCTGAGATGAAAGCTTATAGGGCAAAGATATTGGCCAGGGAACATATAATTGGAAATTTCAGAGGCCAATATGGGTTATTGAGGGATTATATTGAAGAGTTGAAGAGGACTAATCCAGATACAACAGTGAAGCTTGAATTAGAAGAATGCTCAGATCCAACATCTGAGACAAGACAATTCAAGAGGATATACATCTGTTTGGAGTCTTTGAAAAAGGGGTTCAAAGCAATAGGTAGGGATCTGTTGGGACTGGATGGGGCTTTCCTTAAAAGTGCTTGGCCTGGTCAACTTTTAACAGCAGTTGCTCTAGATCCAAACAATGGATACTACCCTGTTGCATATGCTGTAGTTGAAGCTGAAACATTGAACTCTTGGGAATGGTTCTTGGAATGCCTTGGTGATGACTTGGATATAAACAACAGATCCAAGTTTACCTTTATGAGTGACAGGCAAAAGGGTCTTATACAGGCTGTAGATAAGTTGTTTCCTTCTGCAGAGCATAGGTTTTGTGTGAGGCACATTGAAGATAACCTAAGATCACTCTTCAAAGGAAAGCTTTTAAGGGATGCTCTTTGGAAGCTGGCTAGATGTACATCACCTACACAATATGAGAGAGAGATGAACAACCTAAAAAACTTGAACAAAAGGTGTCATCTTTGGGTATCTAAGATCCCACCAGAAACATGGTCAAGGTCACACTTCTCTGGTAAGTTTTTAATTTTGTATCCTTTATTCTCTCATAACTTTCAAGTTTTGTCCTTTATCTGTTGTGTTTTGTTATAATAGGTAGAGCAATGTCTGATGTGTTGACCAACAACATGTGTGAATGTTTCAATTCAAAGCTGGTAGATGGAAGGGACAAGCCTATTATCACATTGCTGGAATACATCAGAGAATATGTGATGAGGAAGATTGTTACTGTGTTGAAGGTAATTGATAGGTCATCAGGGTTACTAACACCATATGCTACACAAATTATGGAGTCAGTGAAGAAGGAAGCAAGCAGGTGAGTTGTATGTGAATATTTACTTGTCTTGTAAATGATGTGAATGGTTTACATATTTGGATGATAGGTACTCTGTGCATTGGAATGGTGAGGATCATTATCAGGTAACAGGTCCATATGGTGATCAGTGTGTAGTGAACATGAGCACAAGTACATGTGCATGTAGGAGATGGGAGATAACTGGGATACCTTGTAGACATGTGGTGGCATGTATTTGGGTGAAGGGTGCACATGACAGATCTGTTGGCAGGCCAGAAACATTTGTCAAACCAATTTACACAATGGATAGGTGGAAGGCAGTGTATAGCTACAAGGTGTATCCCATCAATGGTATGAGTATGTGGCCCACATCACAAGTCCCAATCCAGATCACAGCTCCTAAATTAAAAAAGCAAACTGGAAGGCCAAAGAAATCAAGGAAAAAGTCAGCAGTGGAAAGGGAAGATGGTGGTTCAAGGAAAAAGTCAAAGGTTGATGCAAAGGGCAAGGGAAAGGCTGTGGAGGGTGAAGGCCAGAAAGTGAAGGCAGTGAGAAAGACAAAGCCAAAAGGATCAAACACTTGTGGGACATGTGGTCAAAAGGGTCACAACAAGAGATCATGCATGAAAAATTTTGCAGATTAATGTGCCTACTGTTTGACTGTTTTTGTAGTTTTTATGACTTTATGGTATGGATATTTTTATGACTGTTTTTGCAGATTAAGTTGTTAGACTTTTTTTGAAGTTTTTCATGGTATGGATGTATTAAGTTGTTGTCTGGACTTATTTTAAGTTTTTCAAACACTTGTATGGATGTATTAAGTTGTTATGGATGTATTATGTTTTTCATGTTTTTGAAGTTTTTCATGGTATGGTAATGGTTGTGCATAACTGCAGATGGATGGATCAGATGTTACTTATTTTAAGGGTTTGGACATATTTGCCATTGGATCAGATTTTACATAATTTAATGGTTTGGCAGATGGATGTTTGTGCAGATGACTCATTCATCTTTTTGTGCATATGGATCAGATGTTACTTATTTTAAGGGTTTGGACATATTTGCCCATGGATCAGATTTTACCTAATTTAATGGTTTGGCAGATGGATGTTTGTGCAGATGACTCATTCATCTTTTTGTGCATATGGATCTGCAGATGGATGGATCAGATGTTACTTATTTTAAGGGTTTGGACATATTTGCCCTTGGATCAGATTTTACTTAATTTAATGGTTTGGCAGATGGATGTTTGTGCAGATGACTCATTCATCTTTTTGTGCATATGGATCTGCAGATGGATGGATCAGATGTTACTTATTTTAAGGGTTTGGATATATTTGCCCTTGGATCATATTTTACCTAATTTAATGGTTTGGCAGATGGATGTTTGTGCAGATGACTCATTCATCTTTTTGTGCATATGGATCTGCAGATGGATGGATCAGATGTTACTTATTTTAAGGGTTTGGACATATTTGCCCTTGGATCAGATTTTACATAATTTAATGGTTTGGCAGTTTTTACTTATTTGCCCTTGGATCAGATCAGATCATATTATGCAGTGTTCATCTCTTGGTTTATGGATGTTGTAGATGGATGTGTAGATAGTGCACAATGTGCAGATTGTGCATGATGTGCAGATTCTGCATAATGTGTAGATTGTGCATAATGTGTAGATAGTGCATAATGTGCAGATTGTGCATCATGTGTAGATAGTGCACAATGTGCAGATTGTGTATACAATCCATCCAAAAGTCCAAAATAAACTAACCAAAGATCCAAATTAAATCCAAAATAAACTGATGATACATTGCTTAAAAGGGATCCAAAATTACATCCAAAATAAAGTCAAAATACATAATACTTAAACTGCATAAAGTCCTAAATTAACTAATAAAGTCAAAATACAAATAGTCAACAACTTCAAATTCAGTCAACTAGTTACATTTTCATTGCAATTACAATTGCAATGAAAATGATCCAACTAATGACCAATCTGTTCTTCATCTTCCTTGCTTGTTCTCTATAACTCTCTAAACTTTGTTCAACCATGTTTTCCGATTTCAATAAGCCCGGGATAATCTCCAATGCCCGTTCACACATTGGTGGGTCACGCCATCCAAGAAAGGGGCAATCCGATGTCTGGAAAAGAGGAGAAACATGAAGTATAAACAATTGACTGGAACTTAAATCGAATTACACACTTACCATGTCCGGACAAGAGAAAAACCGACGACCTGGATTTCTATCAGTTCATGAAGTTCGAACAACTGCTACCTTGCCACAAACACAGTAAGCCATCATCAATTGAGCCCTGGTATTTGAATTTCGCGTCGAGCCCTAATTGATTGAAGCCCTAATTGAGTCGCGTCGGATACGAGGGTTTAGGGTTTAACTGTCGGGTTTTTAATCGCCGGGGAATTGAATCGATTGAAGGTGGGGTTGGGTTAAAAAGAGGGGGAAGAGTGATACAGGGTTTAGTTGCAGAGATATATGAAAGGACAAAAGTACCCTCACATGCGCCTCACGTGATGGGATTTAACTGACTTTTTCTAACCCAGTTAGCGTAAAGGACAAAACTTGTAGGAAAAAAAAGTTTAAAGTACACCGCCTGCAAGGAAACTTAGAAAATGACACGAACCGTAATTCGTCTTATTTTAAAGGACAAAATTTGTAATTCTGTCTTAAATATAAGTAACATTCTGGATCTTTATTTTGCTATAAACCTTAGATTTTTGATTCTCCGATTGATTCCGTGTACGTTAAAATTGATTTAGGGGTTTTGTTAATTGGTTAAAAACGAATCAAAACCATATACAAATTACCTGTGAATGCTCTTGTTTGAAGTCCAACTGAGACTCGCCGGAAAACTACTTTAAGGATTAATTACGAATTACAAAGAGTATGCTAGTGAATTATGAGAGTGGGTGCAAGTTCAGTTTGACGAGGAGGTCCTATTTATACTAGTAATTGGTGCGTTTTAGCTTTAATTCATGGTTAATGAGTTTTAATGAAATCCGGCGAATGTTACGGATTTACGGGACGTTTTAAGGACGTTATAACACAATTAGTTAGTTGGTTTACGTTCTTAGACAAAGATTAAAGTCATTATGCTAGAAAAACGGGTCAAAGACGAGATTTATGGTCGTAATAAAGCTCGCCGGAATCGCGGCTGTGCCGACGGCGAACCCGCCGGAAAAACGGGGGTAAGGTAGGGGTGGTTTGGGATTTAATATGATATTTTGAAATACTTAAACTTTAGGTCCCTCAAGAATCAATTTAGTTTAAACATAGAATTTAAAATATAATTACGTTTTAAACCACGAACTTTGATATGTTTAATAAAGTATTAAGGATTTATAAAACTTGGATATTTTTCCATATTATTTCCACATAGTTTGATGATCGTTTAAATAGAAAACTTTAAATCCAGAAGTCTCTATAATTGAACAAAACGTATAGAAAAACGAACAATAGGTAAACGTAAATTATCGTGCATATTTTTAAAGATGACCGTTAAAAACGAACTTAATGAAACAACGAAATGGTCGATTTAACGAATGCGAATACAACCCAATTATAATAAATAAAACAATAAAATATAAAAAATAAATACGTGCAATGAAACGTGTGACATATATATTTACGTATATATGCTAATAAACAAAACCGAAAATTTAAAATGGATCGGGTTTTCAGGTTTGAAAAGTGATGGATGCCACACAACCACCAGATCATCTTCTCTACAAATCAAAATAAAAAACCCTACTCTTAACTCTTTCAATTTTGACAACACCATCTACAACCAGCCACCTCCGGTTCAACTTGCTATCACAGCCGTTCAAGCAGCCACCAAGACTAATCAGGTCAACCACCGGAAGTCACCACCGTTGCCCGCCGCCGCCGCCGCGTTCAGCCATCTATGCCACCATTGCATTCAACCACCGGAAGTCACAACCGCGGTCCGCCGCCACCGCCACCGTGTTTAACCATCCACCGCCGCCATCGTGTTCATCCACCGGAAGTCATCACCCGCTGCCCACTCCACCACCGTCGCGTTCAGCTCGCCACCATTGCTTTCAACCACCGGAATTCACCACCGCTGCCCACCGCCGGGTTCCACTCACTGTCAATCGGCTTTAACACCACTACCATCGTCACTGTCAATTGTCTTTAAGGATGATAGGTATGTGAAGTTGGGGAAAGTGGAGGTTGCACGCCAACTGTTTGATGAAATGCCGAAGAGGAATAACGTGTCGTGGAGTGTTTTAAGTTGATGTATTAGTATGATGTTTATTGTGTTTTTGTTCATGATGTTCAACATAGTGTGTTGCACGCCAAATGTTGATGAAAAGCCGAAAAGGAATAACGTGTCGTGGAGTGTTTGAAGTTGATGCATTAGTATGATGTTTATTATGTTTTTGTTCAACATAGTGTGTTATTGTTCTTGATGTTCTTGGTCTTGTGTTTAAAAATTATAACACACTGGACGAATATGCCCCTGAAGTGTTATAAAATAAGTATTAAAATAAAACACACCATCTGCAAAACACACTTTTCATCTAGACCACCAGATCATCAAATATAACGCACCAGTTTACTTCCTACACTTTTTAGACACACTCCACTTCTTATTATAACTCCACCCTCTCTCTCTCTCTCTCTATATATATATATATATATATATATAGAGAGAGAGAGAGAGAGAGAGAGAGAGAGGGTGGAGTTATAATAATATATATATATATATATATATATATATATATATATAAGCTAGCTCATCGCTGACGTATTTTTCCTAACCCTTGCAGGTAATTAAGTACAGGTTGCAATAGACAAGGATTAGATTCATGGAGATAGATGATCGCGATACAAGATGGCTCATTTTGAATGTAATCCTTGTAATAATATAAAACAATATTTTTGTAACCGAATACTCGGGTGTTTAATTCCCGAAAAGTTTTCAATGTAAATTAATATTTATAAAAGGCTTCTGCTAAAATAAACCTGAAACTCTGATATATTTTCAAAACTTGTACCAACTGATACTCACACTCCTAGGCCCTGAATCGGGGTGGGACAACATGGGCATTTTGGTTTGTTAGGTGATGTTTTTTTTTGTTTTTTTTTTTTTGGGGGGGGGGAGGTGCGCACTAAAGTATTAATGGATGCGCGCGCGCACACACACACATATATATATTGATACATTATGTTTTATGAAATATTTGTTAATATTCTTGCTTGTCTGTTTGTAAGGCACCAAACAAAAACTTTTGGTTTTAGCAAGTTACATACCAGCTACTCTATAACATCATTGATCTAATATGCATAGGCAACCAACTCATGTGTGCACACCCCTTTACCCTTTTTACCATTTGTTAACTGACACCTTACTCGCTTTAATTTGAGTATATCTTTCATATCCTATATAAGTTTCAACTTTAACTACTCACTAATTAACATACATTAAATCCTTTATGTTGATTAGAATTCACAAAACCCACCATTAGCAATGATTTACCTACTTAAATTAAGGAATTTGATTTAAAATAAAAAAGAATAATGATATAAGACATTACAAGTACTCAAAATGGTAAGGTATAGTAGTCCTAGAAGATTGGTAATTCTTGGGATGTTTTCAATTTTACAACTTTCATAGGGTTGGTGAGAAGAGTAGTAAAAGCATCATAAACAATATCATATGCAATTTTCATAAAGATGTTAGTGGACTCAAAAGGTAGTTCACGTAATTTTTACAAGGTCTGAGGTCCTTTTTTAACAACTTGTACAAAAGTTTGTCCCTGTCAATACCAAAACTTATGAATATTATAGTCAATTATTCTTGATGGAAGTTTGCAACTATGATATTAAACATAGCTGGTTATATCATGCTAGTTAAAGGAACTCTTTGCTAACAAGATAGCATTTGTGGTGTAACTTTGAGTATACATGCATACTATACCAAAAAAAAATAAAACTTTTCCTCACAAGTAGACCAAGACTTGCCTTTCCTGGCTAAAAAAAAATTTTCTTTTAAAATATTGTAAAGGCTAATAGTATAATATTTAATATTCAAAATTTATTTTGTTTGTTAAATATCCAAATGGACCTGCTATAAATTCTAAAACCACCATGGAAACCTTTATGTCTCACAAAAGCCCACATATTGCGGTGGGGACGCAACAGGGGTTCATTAGGTAGGGAGCTTGGTTCGTTATTATACTCGCATTTGGTATAGCTTTTCAATAAAAAAAATAAGAAATCTGTCGGATGTAATTTGCACGTTCATTGAACTGAAATTATAAGCCATAGTGATCACAATAACCTTAAGTTACCATACGGATCAATCTTCACTTTAATCAATAAATAGAATATATTAGAAAATCCTCATTTAATTCAATGTTTAAAAAAAACCAAAGTTGATTTTCCTTTTTATTAGGGTGTTTTAGAATAAAACTTATGTTCCTTCGTTTAACTCATTAACTACGTAATTTTAATAAAATTTTAAAAAAATTAAATATGTAATATGTTAACCCACTAAAACATTAACCCCTAGCGACATATTTCAAAACCATTTAATTCATTAACTATGTAATTTTATGCTCACTTATCTTTGTTCAATTATATTTATTTGTGTTCAATGGTTTCATAGTAGAAATGGCACAGGCCTTGGCATATTTGTATTTTGTATTCTAACAAAACTACTGGCAAAAGCCATCACAACATGTCAATTGATTCTATATTTTGTTGTGTATGCAAAAGTTCATTCAACTTTATTATAATAGTGGAGTGACCATAAGCAGCCTTTTGTTTACCTTGTTATTCGGCTGTCTTTCTTCATAATTCTAATAAGTGACTTTATTGTTGACAACAATTGTTTTTGGAAAATTAAAAAATAAATGAAAAAAGGAAGAAAAAAATAACATTTTTTTAATCCTACCAAGCATTGCTGTTTCAATTTATCAGCATATTTGTACTAAAGAACAAAACGTAATTAGGAATTTTTAATGTCCTGAAATAGACTGTTCATGTAACGTTGAAAGTAAGCTGATTTGACCTCAAACAGTGAAAATTAAACTAACAGCGATGTTGTTTAGCTTCTTCATGGCGGGGAGCTGTTTCATTTCTCTTAGAAATGCAGAATATCAGGGGCCATACAATCAAATTGAACACGAAGATAGCGCGTAAAAAGATCAAAAATTGAGCTAATACATTTTAATAGTAAAAGTCTTGTATGGTATAAGTAAATATACAATATTATGCAATAAGATACTTAATATAAAATGTATGCTCAGTGGCAGACCCAAATTTTTCTCATAAGGGTCAAAAGTTTTTTGGATCAGTCGGTACCCGGTTATGAAAATATTGTTTCGGGTACGGTCGTTCAGGTCGGGTTAAAAGCGGTATATAATTTTTTTCCTTCATACAGCCGTTCCGGTCGGATCATTTAAAAAAATTATATAAAATATAAACCTAATAAAGTAAGTTAGAAGAAAATACATATAATCTAGTAAATATAAAAGATGACAAGTTAAATTAAATAAAAATATAGACAATACAGAACCAAAAGAATTTATATGGTTTATTACCAAATCGAATAGAATAATAAATAAATAAACAAACTATAGTTAGTGATTTTTTTTAGTTTGAAAAATGGTTCTTAAGTTCTCAAATATTTAAGCCCAAAGAACACCTTCATAAAATTAAAGGTTTTTTTTTTTTTTAGTTGGATCGAACGTAAAATAGAAAAAGCCCATGTAACTAAAATCAAATAGGGCGCATCTACTTGAGTACTGCAACCTCTCCCCCATTTTCATCTCCGTCTTGGAACCAGTGAAACTACTGCCGTTGATACCGGCGAAAACTTTCCCGGTCAAGCTATCACACCCCAACCTACAGCGTAATATGCGGGGCGCGACATAATTGTATCATAGCTCAAAAACACTAAAGTATAATACACGTGTCAATATCTAAATTATTCAGTTTATATATCAAGTACGCAAAGCACAACATTGTCTCAAAAGAAATAAACATTTCAACTAAAAATAATTGAAATAAAGTTCATCATTATTCATCATGCATCCTATGGTCCAATATACTCTTTAATCTCTTGTTTCTTCATCCAATATAGCTATCTACGCCATGCGTGAAAATACATAGTTTGTCAACAAAAAGTTGAGCAAGTAATCACGGTTTTTGAATACATATAATATTAAAAATGACAATTCCTTGCGATAAATATGAACTACTACAACTAGCATAACAATAAATATAAAAATTTGTCTTTTCACTTGAATTACATAGAAAGCGAGCTACTCTGACGGCGTATGATCATATTAATGAGGATGAGGATGAGGATGATATACCAACCACCAAAACATAACATAAACACATAGTCACATTTGCACGTAAAACTAATTGAGCAATATCATATAACGCAAGTAATGGAATTGTAGTGTAAAATAAAGTGTTTGAGTTGTTGTCACACCCCGACCAATGAAGGCGGAAACGTCAAGGCGCGACATGATTGCTCATTGCACAATGACACTATAAAGTTACAATATTTAAACAACTCATTTAAATCCATATCATCATAAATAACACAATAATTGTTCATACAAAATGCCAAAGAGATAGATAAACAAATAACTTGTTCTTTTAGTTTCTAATATCCTAAAGCCAAGATAATAAGTTTCTTCAAGTAATCCAATAAAGCTAACATCAAACCTGTAATATTGCATAAAATAGAGTTTGTCAACACGAAGGTTGGTGAGCAATTTTCATAGTTTTGGACAATAACTATATAGTATGAAATCCACAACTAGTATATGAAAACAATAAATAATAGCAACAATTTAGATAATAAAACCGTAAATAAGAATACATTGACGAACCGTCAGTAAGAATACATTTACGACAATAATGAAATCGTCAATAAGAATACATTGACGACACCTTTCTATATGGGGATACCATATATACTCGGAATTAACATATGATCATACTTTGATGAGGCTACCCACCTTAGCATTCAAGAGGCTACCCGCCTTAGCATTCAAAAATTTGCACATAATCATGTAAAGCATATAACACCAAATCGAGCATTTATTTAAATAAACATATACAATACGTGTTGTGGTTTAAGACTCAAGTATAAATCATTTGAATTTGAGTAGTATGCAATGCCACCCCCAAAACGAAAGATGGAAAACGGGGGATGAAAAAAAATACTCACATTAACAAGTAACTTGAAAGATAGTGCCGTGAATAATCTGAGAGATCGGTTTAACGAGCAAGAACTATATTAAGCGGGTCTTGTGTTAGTAGGTAGTCTTGGAAGGGTTTAAAATAAAATACATGACAAATAAAGTAAATAAATAAAGTTTAGGATTTAAAATGTAAATATTTGAGAAATTAAATAAACGAGTTTTGTAAAATAAGTTTACTCGAAACCGGGTCTCGGTATTCTATTCATTAGTTTTTTTATTTTTTTACTCAACCTATGTTAAGTAATAATGTGGGTTAAAATGCGATATTGCAAAACCCTTGGTTATAAGAATACCAAAACGAGGTTTAAACGAGTGTTCGGGTTTGTCGGTTCGAGACTTGATTGTAACACCCCGACCAAAGGCGGATTATACATCGGGGCGCCACATATTGTTTCATTACTCGTGACACTATTGGGTGTCAATATTTAATAAATACATTCATTCGCGCACGCGCAGGGTAAACACAAGATAACATAAAACATCATAAATCAATATATTATAAATTATAATATTCGAACAACAAAAACTTGTCTTGATACATTTTAATCTAGGTCCAAAATAAAGAAACTTCCTATGTGTCCACAAGCTCCAAAACAGCTACTGCAAACCTGAACATGTGTTAAAATAAACGTCAAACACTTGCGTGTTGGTGAGAAATCAAGTTTAATACAATACATAGATAACAATAAATCTGCGCGCAACACGTGTATGTCTGGTGTTTAACAAGGGTGCAATCAGATCGTGATCAAGCCTAGATAGATCATAGCTCATAGTTCATAGTTCAATCCGTGCTCCCAATTGAGCACAAAAACGAGAAAACATCTGTGCAAGTGTAAACAAAGAAAACCGTAAACGATAGGTCTCCCGTGTTCATCTAATGGATCCATGAAAACTGCGGAATAGGCCGAACAAAGCGGTTAATGATACACACATACAAATAAACAGCCAAGTAAACGTCCTCAACACATGGGATACTGCGCGACTAAAGCTCATAAAAAAGTTTAAGACTCTAAGTTTGTATGAACACATGAACATCCCAAAACATTAAAAGCAAAAAGGGATTAGGTACGAGATTACTCACTTGATAAACGATGCGGTGATAGATAAAGCAAGAACCAAACAAGCAAGTTAACCTATAAGTAAAGATTATTGTTTTAACGATCGGTTTTAAGTCTTGATTACAAGTTAGCATAATTAATAAGTAAGTTATTATATATAATATATATATTACCGGAAGGGCAGGACAGAACAGGGAGGAAGACGGAGACAGAGAGGGAGGCGGCAGAGAGCAAGGAAAACAGGAGAGAGTAAGTGTTTTGTGTGTGTAGTGTTATGAAAATATTATTATTATTTATAGGAAAACCCTAGGAGACATAATCCCTAGAAAAGGGGAAAAAAGATCTCAAAAAGCAAAAGATTCCAAAAGCAAAAGATATGGAAAGATATGGCAGCTGCAGGGGGCAAGATAAAGCTGTCAGGGAACAGTAAAAAGGCATGAGCGGTTCAGAAAAAGGTACTGGTCAAGCATGGAAAAAGCAGATCTCAAAAGATTATGTCAGTCACTTTATCTGCCAACCAATGGGGTTGGCGCGCATGCTGCGCCGAAAGTAACTTTTCAGACATAAAGCAGATTAGGTCAACAGCTCAAAAGATAAGACAACACAAAAGCAAACGGCTAGATTCAACAGAAGAAACTCAAAGGGTTCAGCGCGAGAAGGCTAAGGCGCGAAGGCAGACACAGAAGGTCAAGAGAGCGCGAGCGCGAAGGCAGACAGAACTATCCTTAACGCGTCGCGGAAAGAACTACATTTCTAAGCGCGCCGCGGGAAGAATCACATTTCTTAGCGCGCCGCGGGAGGAACTAGAATTCCTAGCGCGCCGCGGGAAGAACTATAATTCTTCGCGCGTCGAGGGATGAACTACGATTCTTAGCGCGCTGCGAGAAGAACTACAAATCCTTAGCGCGTCGCGGGAAGAACTACCGTTCTTAGCGCGCTGCGAGAAGAATTACAATTCTTAGCGCGCTGCGAGAAGAGTTCGTCTCGCGTATCGCTGAAACAGGTGGTCTTCACGCAGGATTCCTTGTAAGGGGTCTGGCGCGTGGAGCTGCGCAGACAACCTTAGGCGGGAAGGAACAAAGGACAAGCAAAGAGTTAGAAGAAAAAGAGGAAAACAAGGCTTAAGGGCGGGACGGCGACAAAAGGGAAAAGAAGGCGGAAAGAGAGAAGGAGAGGGACGGGACGGCGGAAAGAAAGAGAGAGAAAGAGGCGGGAAGGAAAATATATATTATTATTAAAAGTAAAATATAAGTATAAATAAATATCACATCATAAAAGAAAGAGATCGGGTCAGAGAAACGGGTACCTGGGTCGGGTCGGATCGGGGCAGATGTCACAGTCTCCCCTACTTTAAGAAATTTCGTCCCGAAATTTATCTCGAAGTAGGTTGCGCAGAGAACAGGTGCGGGTACTTGATCTTCATTTGATCTTCCCTTTCCCATGTAAACTCGGCTCCGCGCTTGGACTCCCAACGAACTTTCACGATAGGGATACGACTGCGCTTGGTCTGCTTTACCTCGCGATCCATAATCTCAACAGGCTTCTCAACGAAATGCATAGTTTCATCAACTTGAACTTCATCAAGTGGAATGTGAAGGTTCTCGTCAGCTAAACACTTCTTGAGATTGGATACATGGAACGTTGGATGCACATTACTGAGCGCGGGCGGCAGGTCAAGTCTGTAGGCAACTTTTCCCACACGCGCGAGAATCTTAAATGGTCCAACATAACGAGGAGCAAGCTTACCCTTCTTCCCAAAGCGGACAACACCTTTCCAAGGCGACACTTTGAGGAGAACAAGATCACCAACTTGAAATTCGAGAGGCTTTCGCCTACGATCTGCGTAACTCTTCTGTCGGCTTCTGGCAGTCAGCAGATGATCACGGATCTTGGCGATTTTATCGGTTGTCTCTTGAACAAGTTCGGGTCTTGTGATTTGAGCTTCTCCCACTTCGCTCCAACAAATCGGGGAACGGCACTTACGACCGTAAAGTGCTTCAAATGGGGCCATACCAATACTGGAATGATAGCTGTTATTATAAGAGAACTCAATCAAAGGCAGGTGTGAATCCCAATTACCTCCAAAATCAAGAACACAAGATCGGAGCATATCCTCAAGAGTCTGAATAGTTCGCTCAGACTGACCGTCAGTCTGGGGATGATATGCCGTACTCATGTCCAAGCGAGTTCCTAGCGCAGATTGGAGAGATTTCCAAAAGCGAGATATAAAACGGCCATCGCGATCGGATATGATGCTCAAAGGAGTACCATGGCGGCAGACAATTTCCTTGACATAAAGCTGCGCGAGTTGCTCAACACGGTAGTTTTCACGAATGGGCAGAAAGTGAGCAGACTTAGTCAAACGATCCACTATTACCCAAATGCTATCATGTTTGCTTGCTGTCAAAGGTAACTTGGTAATAAAGTCCATCGCTACACATTCCCATTTCCACGTAGGGATTTCTGGTTGTTCGAGCAAACCAGATGGGCGTTGGTGTTCAGCTTTTACCTTAGAACAAGTCAGGCATTTAGCTACGAACACAGCAATATCCTTTTTCATACCGGGCCACCAATAAGTAATGCGCAAATCCTTGTACATCTTATCAGCGCCGGGATGAATAGAATACCGAGATTTGTGCGCTTCACTCAGGATATCAGCGCGAAGATTCTCATCAAAGGGAATCCAGATGCGATTAAGATAGCAGAGAATTCCACTCAGATTAGGCACAAAATGCGCTTCCGCGCCACACGCTAACTCGGCGCGAAGGTTACCATTACTGATGGATGCGTGCTGCGCGTCACGAATGCGCGATTCAAGGTTGCTTTGGATCGGCGCGAAGTGAAGATGCGTGCGCGGCAAAATACAGTTAAGTTGGCAGGGTTTTCGGCTGAGCGCATCGGCTACCACATTAGCCTTACCAGGATGATACCGGATCTCACAATCGTAATCGCTGATGAGTTCGTTCCATCGGCGTTGTCTCATGTTAAGTTCCTTCTGATCAAAGATATGCTGAAGGCTTTTATGGTCGGTGTAAAGGATACACTTAGTACCATAAAGGTAGTGTCTCCAGATCTTCAAGGCAAAAACAACTGCGCCTAGTTCGAGGTCGTGAGTTGTATAATTCTTTTCATGAACCTTAAGTTGCCTTGATGCGTAAGCGATAACCTTGCCTCGTTGCATAAGAACACAACCGAGACCTTGGTTGGATGCATCGCAATACACGACAAAATCATCATTACCCTCAGGTAGCGCAAGAACAGGAGCTTCACACAACAAACGCTTGAGCGTTAGAAAGGCTTCTTCTTGCTTCGAGCCCCAAATATACGGTTTACCTTTGTGCGTTAGAGCTGTTAAAGGCAAAGCGATTTTCGAGAAGTTCGAAATGAAGCGCCGGTAATAACCAGCTAAGCCCAGAAAGGAACGGATTTCGGAGGAGAGGATGGCGTAATCCAGTTCTTGATTGCTTCAATCTTGGATGGGTCGACATGAATACCCATCTTGTTTACAACATGACCAAGAAACTGTACTTCATCAGACCAGAATTCACACTTGGAAAGCTTAGCATAGAGTTGCTCAGCTCTAAGCTTTTGCAACACCAACCGAAGATGTTGCTCGTGCTCGGCCTTGGTCTTAGAATACACCAGAACATCATCGATAAACACAATCACGAATTTATCCAAGAAAGGCCTACACACCCGGTTCATTAGATCCATGAAAACGGCGGGTGCGTTGGTTAGACCGAAGGACATGACCAAGAATTCAAAATGGCCATAACGAGTTCGAAAAGCAGTCTTCGGAACATCTTCATCGCGGATGCGCAACTGGTGATAGCCAGAGCGGAGATCAATCTTCGAGAAACAAGAGGCACCTTGGAGTTGATCAAAGAGGTCGTCAATACGCGGTAAGGGATACCGGTTTTTAATGGTGAGTTTGTTCAACTCGCGGTAATCAATACACATGCGAAACGATCCATCTTTCTTTTTAACGAACAACACCGGAGCACCCCAGGGCGAAGAGCTAGGGCGAATGAATCCTTTAGCAGTCAACTCTTGAAGTTGGCTGGCCAATTCTTGCATCTCAGAGGGTGCAAGACGGTAAGGAGATTTAGCTACGGGGGAAGCACCAGGGACAAGATCGATACGGAACTCAACTTCACGAGCGGGAGGGATACCAGGAAGATCATCAGGAAAAACTTCAGGGAAGTCGCGCACGATGGGGATATCGCGAAGCTTCTTCTTTCCTTCATCAGGTTTAACCACATGGGCTAAGAATGCAACATACTTCTTCCGCATGAGTCTTCGGGCTTCGGCGCAAGACATAAGCTTAAGACCACTGGAGGGTTTCTCGCCGTAGATATGAAGATCACCATTTTCTCGAGGAATGCGAATCATCTTCTTGGCGCAAATAACTTCGGCGCGATTATGCGTAAGCCAGTCCATACCAATAATAACATCAAAGCTTCCAAGAGGCATAGGGATAAGGTCGATCAGAAAATCGTTTTCGTTAAGGTTAAGCGTGCAATCTTTAATCACAGAGTTAATTAAAACAGTTTCGCCATTAGCCAATTCAACTGAAAAATTTTCTTTTAAGTTATCGCGCGGTCGCGCAAGCTTCTGCTCGAAGGCGCGAGAGATAAAACTTCGATCGGCGCCAGTATCAAAAAGTATAGAAGCATAAAATCCGTTAAGCAAAAATGTACCATTAACTACGTCATTATTCGCTTGCGCTTGGTGCGCGGTTATGTTAAAAGCTCGTCCACGCGTTACTTGGTTCGAAATTTGGTTCACCGGATTCGCTTGTGTAATCTGAACTTGTAGTCTCGGGCACGCGTTCCGGAAATGACTGGGATCACCGCAGTTATAGCACGACCTGGGTCGTGGGTTTTGGTAGGTTGGTTGTGGGTTCTGCGGGTAGACTGGTGGTGTTGGCGCAATTGGATTGGCGGGAGGGACTCTACAGTATTCGGTTGAGTGACCAATGCGGCCACATCGGTTACATTGTCGACACGGGGTCTGAGTTGGGTGGTGAAGTCTACAGGTTGGGCAAAAGGGTTGATTTCCTGTGTAAGGTTTCTTAGGTGGCGGGGCAGGGAGTGCTGGATTGGTTAAGGCATAGTTGTGGACTATAGGGGGAGTTGGGTAGGTTGACAGTGGGTTAGGCGCATAAACTGGGGGTTGGTAGATGGGTTGCTGGGCAATGGGCGGGTTGGTAAGCGCATAGGCCTTGCGCCTGCGCTTGAGGTTGTTACGGTTTGAGGGTTCAGGTTTGGTTTCTGTTGGTTCAGGGGCAGTCTTGGTGAGTTTGGTCTTTTCTGTTCCCCGCAGGAACAGGGTTCCTGCTCTGACATGGTTGTCGCTGAGCACAGCGGCCAACTCAATGGCGTCAGAGAGGGTAACTGGGTTTCTGGCCCATACAGAATCTTGAATTTCCATGGGGAGACCCCCAAGGAATTTCTCGATTGCTCGGCGGGAAGGGGTAACAAGGTGAGGGACCAGTAAGCTTAGCTCGTGGAAGCGCGTCGCGTACTCGCGCGCTTCACCGCTGTATTGCTTAAGATTCCAAAATTCCTCCTCTAGGCGCTTAATTTCGTTGGGAGGGCAGAACTCTCGCGTCAGAATTTCCTTGAATTCCTCCCATGTCATGCTAGAAGCAGCCTCTGCGCCACGCGCATGAGCTACTCCGTTCCACCATGTAAGCGCTCTAGATTCCAGGACACTGGAAGCATACAGGGTTCGTCTGTCTGAGGGGCATTGGGTATGGAGGAAAGTGTTTTCAATCTTTTCGAGCCATTGGAGCATCACGGTGGCTCCTTCAAGACCTGTGAACTTAGGAGGGTTACCCGCGTTAAAGGACTTAATGTTATAACCAGAGGTGTTGGTATTGTTTTGGCTCAAAGCTTGGGCTATTGCGGCGGCCATTTCCTGGGAACGTTGCTGTCTACGCATGCGCGAGGCTTCTCTTCTCTGAAATCGGCGAGATAGCGGAGGCATTCTATAAAAATTTTAATTTTAGTTAATATCTTGGTTTTAGCGCAAAGTATGTCATCGTAAAGCTTGGTTTCACGGAGTCAGTTACTGTCAAAAGTTAAAGTAAAATAAATGATCCTAAATGCAGACTTAATAAAGGTAACAAATTCGAATCAAGAATCGACAATTCATGTATCACCATGACTTTCCGAATTCCCAATTTAAAATATACGAGCAAACGAGTATTGGAGATTGACGATTCATGTATCACCATGACTTTTCAATCTTCAATATAAAATACACAAGAAAATGAGTATTGGAGGTTGACAATTCATGTATCACCATGACTTTTCAAGTCTCCAACCTCAGAACAAAATCGTAAATGGAAATTGAAAATCAACTATTCATGTATCACCATGACTTTTCGGATTTTCAAATCCCAACAAACGAATAGGCAAGAAAAATCAATAAAAATCGAAATTCAGCAAAAATCGAAATATCGCGAAATAAAACATAAAATCATATACTGCGCAAGTGCGAGCATATTCATAAATAACGAGTAATTAACAATAAGCGCGCGAACATGAGATTTCTCTCATGCGCGAGAAGGGACTCTTAGGTATTCTAGGCCGTTACGTCTAACCACCTATCCTAAAGTCTACGAGCTCTGATACCAATCTGTAACACCCCGACCAAAGGCGGATTATACATCGGGGCGCCACATATTGTTTCATTACTCGTGACACTATTGGGTGTCAATATTTAATAAATACATTCATTCGCGCACGCGCAGGGTAAACACAAGATAACATAAAACATCATAAATCAATATATTATAAATTATAATATTCGAACAGCAAAAACTTGTCTTGATACATTTTAATCTAGGTCCAAAATAAAGAAACTTCCTATGTGTCCACAAGCTCCAAAACAGCTACTGCAAACCTGAACATGTGTTAAAATAAACGTCAAACACTTGCGTGTTGGTGAGAAATCAAGTTTAATACAATACATAGATAACAATAAATCTGCGCGCAACACGTGTATGTCTGGTGTTTAACAAGGGTGCAATCAGATCGTGATCAAGCCTAGATAGATCATAGCTCATAGTTCATAGTTCAATCCGTGCTCCCAATTGAGCACAAAAACGAGAAAACATCTGTGCAAGTGTAAACAAAGAAAACCGTAAACGATAGGTCTCCCGTGTTCATCTAATGGATCCATGAAAACTGCGGAATAGGCCGAACAAAGCGGTTAATGATACACACATACAAATAAACAGCCAAGTAAACGTCCTCAACACATGGGATACTGCGCGACTAAAGCTCATAAAAAAGTTTAAGACTCTAAGTTTGTATGAACACATGAACATCCCAAAACATTAAAAGCAAAAAGGGATTAGGTACGAGATTACTCACTTGATAAACGATGCGGTGATAGATAAAGCAAGAACCAAACAAGCAAGTTAACCTATAAGTAAAGATTATTGTTTTAACGATCGGTTTTAAGTCTTGATTACAAGTTAGCATAATTAATAAGTAAGTTATTATATATAATATATATATTACCGGAAGAGCAGGACAGAACAGGGAGGAAGACGGAGACAGAGAGGGAGGCGGCAGAGAGCAAGGAAAACAGGAGAGAGTAAGTGTTTTGTGTGTGTAGTGTTATGAAAATATTATTATTATTTATAGGAAAACCCTAGGAGACATAATCCCTAGAAAAGGGGAAAAAAGATCTCAAAAAGCAAAAGATTCCAAAAGCAAAAGATATGGAAAGATATGGCAGCTGCAGGGGGCAAGATAAAGCTGTCAGGGAACAGTAAAAAGGCATGAGCGGTTCAGAAAAAGGTACTGGTCAAGCATGGAAAAAGCAGATCTCAAAAGATTATGTCAGTCACTTTATCTGCCAACCAATGGGGTTGGCGCGCATGCTGCGCCGAAAGTAACTTTTCAGACATAAAGCAGATTAGGTCAACAGCTCAAAAGATAAGACAACACAAAAGCAAACGGCTAGATTCAACAGAAGAAACTCAAAGGGTTCAGCGCGAGAAGGCTAAGGCGCGAAGGCAGACACAGAAGGTCAAGAGAGCGCGAGCGCGAAGGCAGACAGAACTATCCTTAACGCGTCGCGGAAAGAACTACATTTCTAAGCGCGCCGCGGGAAGAATCACATTTCTTAGCGCGCCGCGGGAGGAACTAGAATTCCTAGCGCGCCGCGGGAAGAACTATAATTCTTCGCGCGTCGAGGGATGAACTACGATTCTTAGCGCGCTGCGAGAAGAACTACAAATCCTTAGCGCGTCGCGGGAAGAACTACCGTTCTTAGCGCGCTGCGAGAAGAATTACAATTCTTAGCGCGCTGCGAGAAGAGTTCGTCTCGCGTATCGCTGAAACAGGTGGTCTTCACGCAGGATTCCTTGTAAGGGGTCTGGCGCGTGGAGCTGCGCAGACAACCTTAGGCGGGAAGGAACAAAGGACAAGCAAAGAGTTAGAAGAAAAAGAGGAAAACAAGGCTTAAGGGCGGGACGGCGACAAAAGGGAAAAGAAGGCGGAAAGAGAGAAGGAGAGGGACGGGACGGCGGAAAGAAAGAGAGAGAAAGAGGCGGGAAGGAAAATATATATTATTATTAAAAGTAAAATATAAGTATAAATAAATATCACATCATAAAAGAAAGAGATCGGGTCAGAGAAACGGGTACCTGGGTCGGGTCGGATCGGGGCAGATGTCACATTGATAATTGACCAAGCTCACAGTTAACTTTCCAAAATAATAAATGTTATGAGATAACTCAATAAAATCAAAATAGACTTAACCAAGTATGTAGTTCTATTGTGAAGAACCTTAACGTTCGTTAAGCGAGTATACGACCTTATCGGTTCGAACTTGTTATAAGATCAAGTTGGTTACCGACATACCAAGTATGTTTAGAAATTAACTAAAATTGATTTAAAATATAATCTTGAAGAAAAATATGAGTTTTGGTGGCTAAAAACACACTTGTGTGTCTTAAGCGAGTGAACTCGGTTTAGTTCGGTTTTTGGTTCGGTCCTTGACTCGGAATAAGACCGAGGATGGCTACCACATACCCAATTACCATGGAACTTGTAAAATAACTTATAAATAATAATACTCAAGTTTTACATTCAAAAAGTTAACAATAAAGCTTTTAAACAAAAGTTCGGTTTTTGGTTCGGTCCTTGACTCGGAATAAGACCGAGGATGGTTACCACATACCCAATTACCATGGAACTTCTAAAATAACTTATAAATAATAATACTCAAGTTTTACATTCAAAAAGTTAATAATAATGCTTTTAAACAAAAGTTCGGTTTTTGGTTCGGTTCTCAACTCGGGATGAAACCGAGGCTAGTCACCACATACCCAACACCATGGAACTTGACAAATATGAACAATAAACTAAAATATGTAGAAGTTAAGCAAGTATAACAAGTTATATGGTTAGATTTGTTAAATATATAAACAAGGACTACAAAGTCCTCCATGTAACCTTGCCTTACTAGCCTGACATTTCAACCGGCCGAGACCGGAGAAATGAAAGACCGAAGGTAAACAAGGAGTGTATATTATATATATGTTGTAACATCAAGCTTTAAGTATTGAGAAGTTAGTTAAAATGAAAGATTAGCTTATGAAGAACAACCTTAGAATTCAAGAATTTGAGAGAGAAATGAAGAAATGAGCAAGCACAAATGAAGAAGATGAGTGTGTATATATAGGGTAAGTTGAATGGGTCTTTCATAAAGGGTGTTTCATGAAAATGGGTTGGTTATAGACCCAAGAAAGCACAAACTACAAATGGGTCCTTCAAGTCTCCATTTTGGTAGTTTTAGTCCCTGGAGTTCGTTTTGAGCGTTTTCGGGGAATTTTAAGAACCAAAAAGGGTGTTTTTTTTATCCAACAACTATAAAACAAAAATTTAACATACAATTCATCATTTTGATAATATCGAAAGGTTCAGGATACAAAACGGGTCGGGTTTACATTAAGAATACAAGTATAAAATAACCCGAAATTGACAAATGTCACAGTTGTGAACGCATAACGCCCCCAAAATGTAAAACAGTAAAAAAGGGGATGTGAATTACTTACCTTTAGTTAGTAGATTAGGGAAGGTGAAACGACAACAAACAATTAAAGTGAAAACGGTCAAGCTCCTCGAGATTTGCCGACAATGATCCCTAGTTATTAAATATAATATAAATTAATTATAGATGAAATAATAATACCGATTTGGGATTCAATGGGTTTAAGTGAAATTCTTTTAATTAATATTATTAGTTTAACTATAAAAAAATAATAATAAAAACAAGAGAGTATAAACAATTAAAAATAATGCACACGAAAAGACGGTTACTAATCAGATTAAAAAGGATTTTGGGGTCTTTTGGAGTCTAAATTATTGTTATTATTATTATTAATTTATATTCATGTTTTATTTAAAAAAATATAGTCTATAGTATATATTAACGAGAAAATTAAACGACAATTTATTTTAAACATATACTATATTTCGGTAAATAAACGAGTTCGGAAAATGATAACACTTTATTCATAAAATATTACTAATTATAAGTGTAATATATGAATGTGAATTTAGTATTTGAAAATAATAATAATAGCTTTAACGTGTACGTTGTAAAACGAGATCGCATTTACGGTGGAAAATTATTGGTGATATATATAATATGTATATGTACTAGTTGAAATTATTTATAGTGTATATGTATGTACTGGTAAATAAAAGGAAAAGTTTAAGGATTGATAAGTTTTTTTTATATATGTATGGCAACCAAAAAGAATGTTTTCTTTTTGGGTGAAAATGGCTGAGTATGTCCGTACTTCTACACGCTGATCGACTGGACTAGCCTATTATCGGTTGAAATACCCATTTGATAATTATAAACATATGTCGCAAAAGCTTCAAAATGGTCTTGTTTGAAACTGAACAAGATAACACCTCTGTCAATAAAAATTGACAGAAGGGTTTTGTTTAAGACATGAAAACGCGTAAGAATTAACAAACAATTACCCGAAGAAAAATCGAATTAAAAAGGCAGATTAAGCTTGTTCTTCAAAGTCAGCCCACTTAAGCCTTGAATTTTGCTAATTAGGCCATTACACAACTCCATTGGTGATGAAAACAATAAAATAAGTCATTCTAATAAACCGTGATGTGTTTTCGTACGGCAAACAAGAAGGTAGTATTTAAGCATAACCAACCCATGATTTCGAATATATAAAAGAAAAGAATAGCAAATTATTGTTTCAATTACGAGAGAGATACGTTGGTTCTGTTTGACTAATTTAGAATGAACTTTATTTCATGATTTCTTTCTCCATATAACATGTAGTTATTATATATTAAAGTCATACCACACTAAATAATTAATTGATATAAATAGCATTTGAATTAACGCTACTAAAGGAAATAACTCATTAAGCACAAGGAATCAATTGATGAGAATTGATTTGTTCAAGAGAGCATTATGACGGTGTAAAAACTTTCATGGACTTCAAAATTAGGCAACATTATAATCGTATTAAATGATCATAATTTACTAAAATTCCAATACTTTAAATAATAATAATTCGGATTCTAAAACTCAAAACAGGTCGGGTTTCGGGTTTAAAAATTGACGAGTGTTACACAAGCTAGATCTTTCTTCTACTTTTCCTTCATCAACCATATGATTTCGAAAATACACAGGGTCGATGTCAAAATCTCACGAGGGTCGGACATGATTTTAACACTATAATAATACTATAAATATTTTTCTTCATAGGGGCCGGGCGACTCCCCTACCGTAAGGGTAGGCCCACCTTTGTGCATGCTATTCACCAATAGCTGAAGCATTATGATGTGTGCCTAGCTGATTGATAGATACAAATGATGTTTAAGCAATTATTTCTAATTAATCTATTTAAATCCGTTATGTAAACTTCAAAAGCATCTCTAATTGATCTAATTAGCTAAAAATACCCCATAATCAAACAATAAAAAAGTCCTAAGTTTGTAGCAAGGTAAAAAAAAATACGAAGGGGTCAACTATCTAACATTATTTTTTTCATTTTATGAACAAATTTGTACTAAATAACAAAAGGTAATCAGGAATTTTTAACGCCCTGAAAATAGTAGACCGTCCACGTTAACGTTAGAAGTAAGCCGTTGACCTCAAATAGTGAAAATTAAACTAGGAGCCATGATATTTAGCTTCTTCATGGCTGGGAATTGTTTCATTTGTCTTAGAACTGCAAAATGTCTGGGACCATACAATCAAATTGAACCCAAAGATTTCATGTAAAAAGGGAGAAAATTGAGTTATTACATTTTAATAGTAAAAGACAAATATATAATATTATGCAATAAGATTGTTAATATAATATGTATGCTACTCACAAATTGCTGAAACATTATGATACGTACCCAACTGATTGATTTATTTAAATAGTGTTTAAGTAGCTAATTGATCTATTTAAATCTGTTATGTAAACTTAAGGAGCATCCCTAATTGATCTAATTAGTTAAAAATTCATCCAATCAAATAAAAAAGGATCTAACTCTGTAGTAAGGCCAAAATATATGCATGGCTGAACTAAAAGAATGTTATATATAAGTTTGTTTATGATGTAGGCCTAAAAATGTTACACGAGACTTCCAGATATCAACGACTGGATTCAAATATTTTTAATATTTAAACGTTATGATTGAAAAGAAAAAATCAAGCAGAATTGGTACAAATGGACGTTGTTAATTAGATCATACGTATCCAGTTGTAGACAAACCAATTAAACAATTCCCGCCTTTTAATTCATACACCAGCTTTGTTAAAGAGGAGCAGTGAGAACGATTTATATAAGTTCTAGTGAAATAACTATCAATAAACATTAGTATTAGTAGAGTGTTCGGCGTCTTAAAAATATATGGAATTACAATTTTGTCCTTCTAAAATGTTTTACAATAGTAGAAACGAAAAGTGTAAACCGGGATGGCCCGTGAGAGTTACACTGTAAGGTAATGAACAAATCACCTGCTTAATTTAGTTAAACGGGATGGACACATTAGTGAGACAAAATAACATGGAGTGGGCTTTGGAGTTAGAGATGGACTTAATGGCTCGTTGGGTTTTAACTAATTAAGATTAGTTTAACCTAATTAGTGGTTATATAATATATGATATTATAAAACCCTAACATCCTAACACCCCTAACATCCTAACACAAGTTACTAATTCTCTCTTCATCCACCCAGCCACTCGACAGCCACTGCCCGCCTACCGTCGTCTGCCGCTGACCATCGCCGCCTGCTGCTCCCTGTCCGCTGACTACAGCCGCCACCCGCCGCTGCTTCTTGCTGCCCCGTTGCACCAGTCACCACTACCGCTGCTGTTGCCACTGTGCACCGCCACCACCGGTCGTTTGTCTCGTTGTGTCACCTAGCTCAGTTTGTTAGCCTTTGGTGTCTCAACTGGTTATTTATTATCCGAGGTAAACTTAATTATATTGTGAGTTTAGAATTTATATTTATTTTTTTGACTCGTACTCGTATTGTTTGTAACCGGATCCTGTACGGTTCCTAAAAGTGATGATTATTGGTTTTAATGTTCTGCTAAGTAATCTTTTATTAATATGATTAATAAATATGAAAACTTTTGATTCAAACCGGATTTAATTGTTAGATCGTTGACTGATCACCACTGAAACCCAATAGTGGTATCAGAGCTTGATTACAACATACGAGTCGAATCCGGGCATTTCACCGGTTCTACATTATAAGCTTCAAGGTAGTTGAAGTTTTTGATCTAGATAAAATTTTAGGCCAATTTTGGTTTGATCAAAATTTTATTTAGTTTATTTGACCAAAATCATGTCCGATTTTATTTTCGTTGACTATGTAAATCTGGCCCGACCTTGTTTGTTTGGTTAAATGATTTTGTTTTGGCTATATAGATGGTTCAAAAGTTGTATTTATTTTTCAGTCTTATTTTATGGTTTTTGGCCACCTTGATGGTTTAAAATTGTAATGGATAGGGTTTAGTTTTTCATTACATGTATTAGTTGAATTTTGAAATGAAGAAGTCCCGAAGGAAAACCAAGGACGAGCTTATGAAGTTCTTGAAGTCAGTGGGAGTTATCAAAGATGATGGGATGCACTAAGAGTCCATCCTTGTGGTTGTTTTGTGTTGTGACCCCTTGACCCGATTGATCTTGCTAATAGGCTCTAGCAAGATCAATCACTAATCTTAGCCATTTAAGATTTACATATTCTTGTTTGCTATTATGGTTGCTTGCTTCAATATAATAGGTTATAATACCACCAACCTAATACCAAATATTTTAAAATAAATTAACCAATTGTGTTTTTGGAAATTAAGCTTTATTTAATTTTCAAAAACTAATAACTTAATAGATTTCTCTATTAACTTAAAAATAATTTGGTGATATCGCGACAAACTTTGTTTTAATAGGTTACATAAAACTAAGTGTCCTGAGAGATGAAAGGTTCATCAAGTTGTCCCGATTAATACAGTAAAACTGGACTTTCACTCTATTCAGTAATATTTAGAATTAATCCCAATTTTAATCAATAGTCTATGCCATCCTACTATAATTCACACTTGAGGCAAACTGCGAAACTTCAAGTGTTTGGAGCTACAGCACCGCACTTGATGTCTAGCCTATCCCTTCAAGGAGAAAGAGTTTCGTTGACACATCCGCCCCTTTCACAAGTGACTATACTAGGGCGACTATTACTTTAATCTCTTGTTACGTGCTACGGCTGTCTGGAGACTAAGGTGGGCATAGATGACGCTAAACCTCTCCACTTAGGCAAGTGTTGTCTTAATAGGCCTCATAACCGAGAGTTGTGCTTTATTCACATTTGGTAATCGTTGTCTGTCTTCCTAACCACTTGCTAATGTTGTGTGCTACAGCTGCCATTAGTAAATGGAAGCCAGATTCTCAAGTTCCTATTTTATTAATGTTATTGGTTCATTGATAATAGCATTAAAACATCGAAAATACTAATTACTTTTGCTTATTTAATAGATGTCAATTGATAATAAATCCTCATTCACCCTCAAGAGTATTCTTAAAAAAGAAAAGCAGAATGGCACCAAATTTCTTAAGTAGCATAGCAATTTGGGACTTGTTCTCAAGATGGCAAAGAAACACTATATTCTCGATGGACCTGTTCCAACCGAGCCTGAAAACAGTACTGCTGCTGCCAAAGAGGCTCTTGACAAGCATATAGACGACTCTGCTGAAGTTGTCTGCATTATGCTAGCCACCATGTCTTACAAGCTTGCTAAAGGCGTGGAAGATTTTGGTGCCTATGAGATGCTTGAGCAACTCAAAGGCATGTTCCGGAAACAAGCCTGTCAAGAATGCTATGACACCATGAAGCAGATTATTAGCTGCAGAATGGAACAGGGATCATCTGTTAGTGCGCATTTCGTCAAAATGAAAGGGTACATCGAACAGTTGAGGAAACTTGATTATCCCTTCTCAGATGAAATGGTAGTGGATTTCATCTTGAACTCTCTTCCTAGCTCTTTCGACCAGTTCGTAATGAATTTCAACATGAATGGCTGGGTGAAGACAGTGCTAGAGCTTCCTGGAATGCTCAAAACGTCTGAGATGAATATTCCCACTAAGACTTATCAAGTTTTCATGGTTCGATCTGCTGGTGTCAGGAAGCCTAAACCCAATAACCGGGGTAATAACAGTAAAGGAAAGAAAGGGGTTACTATTTCTGCCAAGTCTGCTACCAACACTAACAAGGGTGTTACAGAGGTACCACCGCCACCTCCTGAGGAGCGCCTGTGCTATAAGAGCAACAAAATGGGACACTAGAGGCGTAACTGTCCTGACTATCTTACTGAGCTAAAAAGGTATAGGACCAATGGTGAAAGCTCCTCTAAAGGTTTTTCCATTTACGTTATTGAACTTTTCATTGTCTCTAGCAACACATGGGTATTTGATACCGGATGTGGTTACCACATCATTAATGTTTACAAGAGCCTGAAAAATAGAAGAAGCTGAAACAAGGCAGCATGGAACTCATCTTTGGTGATGGGAAGAGAGTCCCAGTTCTTGCAACTGGCACATATCGTAATGCTTGTCCATCTGGCCTTGTAGTTACTTTGACTAACTGTTTGTTTGCACATGGTTTGACTAGAAACATTATTTTAGTTTCTTTACTATTTGAACATGGATTTAAGTATGATTTTGATGGTATTGCTATTTCTGCCTACTTGAATGACGTCTTTTATTTTAAGACTAAACCTCAAAATGGTATTTATGAGATTGATGTTCAAATAAACAATAATGTATATAATCTTTCTAAATGTATTTGATCTTGCATCAATGATACATTTCTATGGCATTGCCGACTTGGAGACATAAGTAAGGCACGAGTTAAGAGACTCCAATCAAAAGGGATTCTTGAATCCACAGGACTGGACTCTTTTGATGACTGCGAATCCTGCTTAGCTGGCAAACTCGCCAAAAACTCCTTCACTCATAAGAATGAACGAGCAAAGGATCTGCTAGGACTCATACATACTGATGTGTGCGGCCCTTTCAGAACCATGTCTAGAAATCATGAAAGATACTTTGTTTCTTTTATTGACGATTACAGTCGATATGCTTATGTGTATCTTATGAAACACAAGCATGAAACTTTTGAAAAGTTTAAAGAGTTTCAAAACGAAGTGGAAAACCAACTTGGGAAAACTATTAAGATGCTTCTATCAAATCGAGGTGGAGAGTATCTCAGCTTAGAATTCATAAATCATCTAAAAGAGCGTGGAATTGTTTCACAGCTCACTCCGCCCGGCACACCCCAACATAATGGCATGAGAGAGAGGAGAAATCGAACCTTGCTAAACATGGTCCAATCGAAGATGTGTAAAACTAACTTGCGTCACTCCTTTTGGAGCTTTGCCCTTATGACCGTCACCCGCATTGTTAATCTGGCTCCAACTAAAAAGGTAAGCAAAACATCATATGAGATATGGCATGGGCGTACACCCTATTTGTCTTTCCTTAGAGTTTGGGGATGTGATTCTTATCTCACCAGTGATTCTGATGACAAGCTTGATCCTCGCGGCGTAAAAGTTTTTTTCACCGGATACTATAACCAAAGCGAATATTATTTCTTCCATTATGATACAAATGTGATTTCTATCAAAAGGAAAGGCCACTTCCCCGAGAAGGAAATTCTCGATCGATGAACTGGAAATAATATTGTTGATCTTGAAGAAATTCAAGAACCACAAACAACCGCTGAGGAAGTTGGAACGTCTGATCAACAAGTTGTTGTTACTGATACATCAGACATAAACACAAGTGTTCGCAGAAGTAATAGGACTCACGCACCAAATTCTAAATACCTATGGCATCTAGATGGTCCTGAAGTCCTCTTAGTAGTCGAATCAAGCGACAAAACTGCTAATTACAAATATGCTATCTTAGATCTAGAATCTGAGAAATGGCAAGATGCCATGGACGCTGAGATGCAATCTATGCATGACAATCAACTCTGGAACTTGGTTGAGCTACCCCCCGAATGTTGGGCAGTAGAGAGCAAATGGATTTTCAAACGGAAAACCGACATGCATGGAAATGTACAGACTTATAAAGCACGACTAGTCGCGAAAGGTTTTACTCAAATTCTGGGTATTGACTATGATGAAACATTCTCGCCCGTTGCTATGACTAAGTCGATAAGGATATTAGTTGCCATAGCCGTGTATTATGACTACGAGACATGGCAAGTGGATGTCAAAACTGCTTTGCTTAATGGACACCTTTATGAAGATGTCAATATGGTTCTGCTTGAAGGTTTTGTCGATCCTAAATATCCTAATAGGGTGTGCAAACTGAATAAGGCCATTTATGGACTTAAACAGGCATCTCGCAGCTGGAATCTTCATTTTGAAGAGAAAATCAAATAGTTTGGTTTTGTCAAATATGAAGATGAGCCTTGTGTTTACAGAAAGGCTAGTAAGAGCACTATATCATTTATCATTTTGCATGTAGATGATATACTGATCATTGAAAAGAACATTCCTATGCTTAAGGAAATTAACCACTGGTTGGGATCTTATTTCGCAATGAAAGATCTTGGTGAAGCTGCTTATATTCTTGGAACCAAGATCTACAGAAATAGGTCTAAGCGGCTTCTAGGGCTAAGTCAAAGTACATACATAGACAAGGTAATGACACGCTTCTCAATGGATAACTCCAAGAAAGGAGTTGTTCCCATGGCTAAAGGAACCGTGTTGAACAAGTCGCAATCTCTGGCAATAGACATTGAAACTAAGCACATGCAAGCAATTCCATATGCTTTAGCGATTGGTTCTATCATGTATGCTATGTTATGCACTAGACCTAACGTCTCGTATGCGTTGAGCATGACTAGTCGTTTTTAGCAAAATTTTGGCATTGTCCATTGGACTGCTGCAAAGAACATTCTAAGATACCTGAAATAAAAAGGACCAAGGATATCTTCTTAGTGTTTGGAAGAGTGGAAGAAGAGCTCCCTGAAAGGTGTTACACTGATGCTAGCTTCCAGACTGACCAAGATGATTCTCGCTCACAATCAGGATATGTATTCACTCTCAATGGAGGAGCTATTTACTAGAAAAGATCCAAGCAGAGTGTGGTGGCGTATCTAACCACCGAATCAAAATACATAGCTGCATCAGATGCTGCTAAAGAAGCTGCTTGGATGAAGAAGTTCATCATTGACCTTGATGTGGTTCCGAGTGTTCATAAACCAATTGAGGTGTTATGTGATAACACAGGTGCTATTGCCCAAGCTAAAGAGCCTAGATCTCATCACAGAGCCAAGCACATTCTAAGGAAGTTCCACCTTATAAGGGAAATACTGGAACAAGGAGACATCATAATAAGCAAAGTAGGCACATATCAAAACCAAGCTGATCCGTACACTAAACCGATGACTCAGGACAAGCATGATCATCACAAAGATGGTATCGGTCTTAGATTAGCTAGTAGTTTGTTTTGATTTATTATTTGGATGTATGAACATTTAAACATTTATACTTTTGAGTTCACTTTTGATTTAATGGTTAAATTCAAACGTTGAATATTATAACTGTGTTCAATTTTAATATGTTTAATCCATGAATATTGTATTCTAAATTATCGATAGTCAGTCAGACTCGTGGGAACGACTCTGAATTAAAACTATTCTAACTTTGGACTCAAGGAGTTGACTTCCAACTCACAGACCTCATTATGAATGATGTTGGATGGAACTCGCATCAAATCATCTTCATGGATCTTAGTTATAAGATGTTTTGATACTGGTATACTCATTTGGTATCCTTAGACCTGAGATACATATTAGAACTTTCGTTTACTAGAGGCTATTCTTTGATCAGTGTCAACCACTATTGCATAAATGCCTGCTATAAAGGCATTGGTTGGGAATAATCTGAAGCTCGGTGGGAGTTGCATGTAATCAATATGGGATTCTATACTCTTACATGTTATGTAACAGTTAGACATCTTGGCGCCCTCGTTGATTCAAACAGGAGAAGTGTAAGGCCTCACCCAAACTTACTGTGTGTTTGATTGGCAACTTTGATTCTAGATCGAGAACTATAATGATTGAACACCATATGATATTGAACCTGATCCATGTCTCTGTTCAATTGGTGTCACAACCCATTTAGCAATTTGCCAAAGCGTAAAACGGAAACGTAACAGACACCTCTGGTATCAACCACATTGTTTATAAAGAACAATACAAACTAGTTTACAATATTTTACATTGATCTAATTTCGATTACTACTAGGTGATACAAACTAAATTCAGCCTGTTAAGAGGTTTTACTTCTTACTAACACACTTGCATCAATTCCCCCAACATTGATCGCAATTCAAACACGTAGTACATTGACTTTCCAGTCCGAGTCTGGTATACCTGAAAAACATGTTAAAACGGGTCAACTACAAGTAGTTGGTGAGTTTCGCGTAAAACAACCATAGTTCGCAATTACTCAAGTATGTATGTATATACGTTCAGAAGTATGTTTTTTGTATATTTATGATGTAATTATGCTAAGCTACAGTGACGCCTTGACTATTCGTGCTGCGTGCCTCAATTTTTTCACGCTCAATCAACCATTGTGGCCCCCTTCCGCCAATAACATGCCTCGAGTAGCTATGTCTAATACTACATAGCGTGTTTGTTTAATTATGGTCATGTGCAAATGGGATAAGTCTCAGCAAACTATGCCGGCTCCGTTTAGGTTTGTCAAACCAATAATACTATTCACAAGCTACCGACTGGAAGTTAATTACTGTTCGTGGGGACTTTTGTGTGTTAGCACTTAGATAATTCCCATCATCAAACAATTTCAAGTATATAGATATGTATCAGCATGTTTTTCACCCCGAAAATTCATAAAACAGTTTAAAGTGGGGTCATGAAACTCACCGTTTAATCGGTATTCAGTAGCGCGTCAGCTCGTAGTTCGTTTGACTCGCTATCACTAGTCCCTATAAATAATATTAATATTTTAATATTATTATAACCTCTATACTAAAATGGCTGTATAACTAATCTAAGAATATCTGTTGCACACAGAAAGTGTCAATAGGCTTAAATTGCGATATTGTTCAATGTCTAATACTTCAATTCGAACTTGGCTCAGTTTCCCCGTTTCACCACCTGGGCCAAGTTGATCGTTTATGCGTTTAGAAAACAGGTATGGGGAACTTGGGTAAACGTGTTGGTTGATAATTGATTAAGTTATAAAGAAAGATCACAAAATAGGGGTCCGGATTCGCTACGGGGCTCGTTTCCGTTTATTCAGTTTGGTTTGGAGAGAAACACGCACAATTCACCCAAATTGTCCGGATTTATCACAAAAAGTTTGTTTTTACTTAATTAGTCCAAAAATATGGTTTTTTAACACTCTTGATGTTCTGATATTCCAATAGGTTCGTTAATCACGAACTCGTCGTTTTTTATCAGAATTGAATTTGTTTAATTTTCAAAATAGTACAATTAATTATCTGTTATTCATTAAATTATGAAAATTTAGCCAATTATCAATTAAAATGTGTAGATTTTTATAAAAATATTTCTGGAATTATTTACGGATTTATTAATTTACAAAAATTCATTTTATATGCTATATTTAGCCCGAAAATTATCCGTTTATACCAAACGATTTCCAAAATATCCGAAAAAATTCTTGAGTGATCCAAATACTCCCTAAAACAACCTGTAAAATTTATAGAAACTAACAACCTTGCCAAATACCCTATTCGAGCCAAAAATGACTATGAAATCTCAAATAAACGCGAATCCACAAAATATATTTAGGGTTATCCAAATGACCCCAAATTTCATATGTGATCATATTATACCAAATATGAGTTCCCCAAAAAATTCATAATTTTTCAAGCATTTTAGTATTTTTCATAAATAAACGTCCCAATTCGGTAATAAATTCGCCAAATATTCTCGGATGGTCGAAAAATTACCAAATTTGGACAGGGACTCACTCATATGGTCCCTGATGTCCCTGAAATATTTTATAACCTAACAATATGTACATCATAATCGAATCCTAAATAGCCTGAAATCTAGCAATTCGACGTTACCTTTGCGGTTTTCGCCCGTTTTCGCTCTATTAATCCAATTTCTGGGTTCTTGTGCTTCTATATAAGCTAAGTACAGGTACTATATCATAAAGCAAGCATGCTTCATCAATATGGCAGCATTTGAACTTAGGATTTTGGCTAGGGTATTAAACCGAAGTTATGAAACGTAAAAACGTCATTTAAACCCTTTAATCCGTGTTTATGGCAAAAAAAAACTATCAAACCAGGTCCTAATCATGTTTATGATCAAACAATATTTTTGAACGATTTTTAAGGTTTTTTCATGGTTAGAAATGATTTTTTGTAATCAAACCATGTTTATATGAGATTAAACCTAATTAAACAAGTTAAAAATTGAAGAAATTGATAATTTTACCTAAGGTTTTGTTGGGTTTTGGCAAGAGCAGCAGCTTAGCTTTCCAGAAATGGCAGGAATGTTATGGAAAATATCTATCTTAAAATAATATATAAAGAAATGAAGACCAAGGGGGGGTTTTTCATATATGGCGGCCGGAATTGGGATGGCCACCCCTTGGGCCCATTTTGGCCCATTTCTCAATTTGCATGCCCGAAAGTGAAATCCCAAGCCTAAATTTATTTCAGGTTCGGTTTTTGGCACGAAAAATATATCAGGTACGACAAACAGCGCGAAAACGAATGTTTTTCGGCCATTTTTGTGTAAATTTATAAAAACATACTATTTGTTTGTAAAAATTGAAAATATTTTCACGGATTGCTTAAAGCTTTCCCACTAAGTGTTTTGTAAATCTTTTTCTGCTTAAAGGATGATACAATGCTTGTTTTGTAACTCTCTTTTGCGTTTAAGTTCATAGCGGGTAGTTAAACGAGCATGTTTTCGTTTAATTGGTTTGCTATCATACTAAGGTCATAATACTAATATGTTGGCTTATATTCAATGTATATCGCTTATAGATGCCCCCCCCCCATCGAGATATCTGGGTCATAACCAGACCTGTTTGGTTATTCGTTCGTTCGTTACGCAATAAGCGGTTAAACGCTTATTCAATTTGTGAATACTGGGGTGTATCTGGTTTTGTCACGAATGTCAAATTCTCCCCTAGTTAAGAAATTTCGTCCCTGAGATTCAATATACCAGTTAAAAGCTTCTTAAGAACAAACAAGAATATTTTTTTTCGTTTTCAAATGTATATAATTCCCCGTTGTAAGGCATGTTACCAAACTTTGACATTGAAATTCTGTTGAGTCGTAACTTTCCCGCCTATTATTTATATGGTGTTCTTTAAAAAGTTTAGTTATGTGTGAGTTTCCAAGTGGTACTATCTCCGCTTCCTCAATAAGTCACTTGTTTGTTTCGGTATATAGGAAATTATTAGTAGGATTAAAACTTGACACTACATATGGTTTTAGTCGATTTTCTATGGGATTAAACTTCAGGATAACTTCGTACGGTTCGTATATGTTGATTTCAAGTTATCAGTTTCCTCAACTCGAATAACACTTTTCAAAGGTCAACAGTTCATTGCGTACATCGGTATAGTTCTTTTATTAGTCTTATGCGGCTTTCAGTTTGTTTTTGAATTCTACAAGTTTTATCTGTGGTTTCCGGAATCAAATTGGATTTTGCATTTTGAGTGTTGCTAACTTTTAGCCTATTAAGGTAACGATGTATATTCTTGCTCGTATCGTACCAGTTATAGTGTCGCTCGTATAATATTATGGTAACCATTAATATACGAGGATTAGACAAGTGGAAAATGTTGGCCTTAATTTCCTCCAAGATTTAATATACAATCACAATGTAATTCTCCCAATGTCTGTATAGTTCGTCAAGATCGATCGTTTATTTGGAAATGACATGTCGTGCTTAAACCGATTCAATTTTCTAAGTTTTGCCAAAAATAAGAGGCGGGATGACTATCTCGATCTGAAATAAATGGGATAGACGCGCCATGCTAAGATGTAATTTCGTTAACATAACAGTAGACGAGTCTTTTATTTGTGTAGTTGTTATAGATCGGGAGAAAGTATGCAATTTAAGTTAGCTGGCCAATTAGTACCCGGACTACACTGTATTCTCGGAATGATTTACGAAAGTGTGTTATGAGGCTCAGTGTAATCTATTCCCACTTCTACTGTGTGTTTTCGGTTGTTATAACATTACTGAGGGTTGTTGATACTCTGCCTTACTTCTAGCACGAGTCAGGTATTTACCGATATGTGTAGTTACATCTTTCTTCATACCGGGCCACCATTAACATTCCTTTAATTCCTTATACTTATTATCAGTTCCTGAATGATTGGAATATCTGGACTTATATGCTTCGCCCATGATCAAGACTCATAGGTTACCAAGAGTTGGAATCCAGACTCGGTTTGTTCGAGGTATAGAATTTCATCAGTTTTCCTTTTCAAAGTTCTTCTAGTCCCCGTACAATATTTTGTTTTCTAAATGTTATGCACTTAGGGCTTTCTTTTCGGTGATATGAATATGCCCGATAAGGTTTGTCTAAACAATCGTTTCAAATACCTGTACTTTCTAATGTTTAACTTTATCCCTTCATCTTGAGGCATATGTTTTCTCAATTACAATTCATCCACGACTCTACTCGTCTTCCGTACCCCATATTCAGTTTTGTTAGATCAATTGCAGGTCATAAGCTTTTGTAACTCATGTAATTTCTGCATTTTATTATATATAAGTAGTATTTCCATGCCTTAAGTGCAAAAGCAATCGTCCCATATTCCGGGTTAATGATAGTACAATATTTTTTTCGTGCGTTTTTTATTGTCAGAAAGCGTATGTTATAACCTTGTTTCTCTGCATTAGTACACATCCTAAATCCTTTCGGGATGTATCACGATAGATTACAAGATCATCAGTCCCTTCTGGGAGACTTAGCATAGGGGTTTGACAAAGTTTCTGTCTTAACGATTAAAAGCCATTTCTTGTTCTCCTTCCCAATTATAAATTCGGTATTCTTGGGTTGAAAGGGTTAAAGGTTAGGCTATACTGGAAAGTTTACAATGAAGCGCCGATAATACTCAGCTAGTTCCAAAATTAGGCGTCTCTTTTTAATTCTGGTGATTGTCAGTTTTGGCTAGGGTATATGTGAATTCTGTGTTAACTAATAACGTGTTCTAAGAATCGTACTCCTTGTAGCCAAAATTCTCCCTTGGACAACTTGATATACAATTTCTCTTGCCTCAACATCTCCAAGATTGTTTGTAAATGTTGCTCGTGTTCCTTCTTGGTTTTCGAATATATCAGGAGGTTATGAATAACGTTATAATGAATTTGTCTTGGTACAATTTACTAACTCGGTTCGTGAGATTCATGAAAACTACAGGTGCATTAGTCGGTCCGAAGGGCACAACTAAGGGTTCCTAGTGACCACACCGAGCTCGAAACACCATTTTAGAAACATGTTCCTTTTGGATTTTAACTTGAAGATAGCAGGATCGGAGGTCGGTTTTTGATAAGTAATTCGTCCCTTGGAATTGATTGAACCAATCGCCTAATTATGGGAGGAGATATTGGCTTTTGATGGCAATTTGTGTTGTTTCTAGTAATCAATGCACATCCTAAGTTTTCATCCTTCTTCTTTACCAACAACACCGGTGCTCCCCAATGCTGATAGCTAGGACGTCTGAAACCTTTATCCAGGGCCGTCTCTTGGGTAAGCCAAATAAGGCAACGGTTTTAGGCCTCCAGTTTTATAGGGCCTCCATTTAAAAGAACGGATATGTATTTTGAGATTTTAAAAGTAGATTTTTTCTAGAATCAGAAAGTAAGTGATGGAGCATAAGCTAAAGAGGAATGTCTCATATCCATTATCCCTATATATCGTCCATCTTCCATAATTCTTGGATACTCTCTAATGATAAGCATAAAAAAAAGCCTCAAAATTTTAAATAGCTTTAGGCCTCCAACTAAGTTGAGTCGGCCCTGCCTTTATCTACTAATTCGTGTAGCTGGGTAATTAATTCTTACATTTCGAAGAGTGCCAGATGATTAAGTGCCCTGGGTAATAAGAGTTGCTCCCGAGAATAGGTCAATATGGAATTCCATGTGTTGGGTCGGTGGTAATCCGGGTGGTTCATCGGGAAGGACATATAAGTATTTACGTGTTACAGGGATATTTCTTATGTATTTTTCGTCGGGGTTCTTACGGTTACGCTTTCCAGAAATGCCATACATTCTTGGCGTAAGAATTTTAACATCTCGAGTTAGGACATGAGGAATAATATAGTGCCAAACTTTTCTCTTTGTACTATAATAACTTCATTATCTGATAGGGGAATCTTAATTATTTTTTTTTCGGCATTCCTGCATAATGATTACATAACCAAACTTTGGCGAAGGTTCATTGTATATTTTTTGTTCAGAACTAAAGTTGATCGCAGTATCGTTTTGAGTTGTATGGCGCGCACGTTTAATTTGTTGTAGTTATTGTACCCCTGCTTTGTGATTAGTTCGTTTTATATGAGATGATTTTCCTGGGTATTCTCAAAACACTAGTTCTGACCAAATAAAAAGCTACCACACCGGCTTGTTTCATGGCATTTTTAAAGATTCACTGGTAAACTGAATTAATTAAAGTTCCTACTTCTAGGGCTACTAACTATGGCACCAGTCGAGCCAGATCATTAAACGGTTCGTGTATCCCAATTAGTCCGCACCTTTCGTTTTTAGTTTCCTGGGTTCGTATTCTAATTTCCAGATTTCATTCCTTTGGACGAAAATGTTTTAATAAAAGTGTTTTAAGTTTTGTCCAAGTCATATGGTTGGTTGCCTCTTGTTCCCGAATTTGTACAATCGTTATCTATCACATATGTGATGATCAATTTTTGGTATTGATATCAGATTTTATCGCTTCGATTCATTTTACTAACCCGTTTACTCTTTTAGTACCACTAGAATTTATAGGTTTGCACAACGTAATTTGTTTAAATGAGTATTCCCACTATGAAGGATCACTATTGTTACGACTAGTATTCGTGTTCAGTAAGAGATTTTTATTGCCAATGGCATTTAGTGGGGGAAATTATCAGTATCGGTAGTAGCATTAGTGCTCAGTGGGGGGAGTATTATTCGTGATAACGTTCGTATTTATCAAGAAAATAATGTTTGTAACTGTATTAGTATTGGGCGGCGAAATAATAGTCGCAACCGTATTAGTGTTTGGCATTTTATTTGTATTCATTATCATATTAATGCCAGCAGCAAATCGCGCTGCTATTGTCGGAATTACTATCTACAGTTGCCGAACAATCATCTTGGCACAACTACCTCAGATCACGTGTTTGTTTTATTCGGGGCCATCTTATAATGATAAACGACTATACTTTATTTAATAGTAATTCCCCCTATACTCATCGCACAGGGAATTACATTAACTAATACTCAAGTATTTCAAATAGCATATAGTATCACACACATCGAATCATGTATCCATATACTAAGGATAGTACATAGATTTAGCCTAATAAGGCCATTGTTTGCATGTATATATCGAAAGTTGTCACCCAGTGACAAGTAATTTTAACCCGGTAAGGGTCAATGCTTGTAAAAAGATCCAAATCGTCCTCCATGTCAACATAGCACACTACCATATGCTTGCATGGAGTATCGAAACTATACGCAATGGTACAATACTATCATTGTCTATCCGAGCACACATTATATTAATCATGAATAGTTCACAACTTGCACAACAATTATTCCGATATAATCCCATCATTGGGTAACTGTTTTATCCTGCCTCTCCCGTGAGTAGACATTTGTCCGTTGTGATTTTAAGCAGTATATTATAATCAGGAGGCATTTGTATAATCCCCTTGATCTTTAGATGCTATTTATTGTAACTATAGATTATTCTTTCATCAGGTCATTCGGTACCGCAAGCATGCTGAGTCTACTAAAGTGGTGATTTATTAGTTGGGAGTAAGTATGTTCTCTACAAGTCAAGGCATATCATTGGTCCGCAAGCGTGAGGTTTCTTTTCTATGATAAATCGATCGGAGTGGCAACAATATAGGGGTGGTTGGAGATACTCGTACAAAGATGATTTGATGAATTTATTAGTTAAGCAGGGTTCATCAAGGTCGGTGGTATTGGTATATGAGATAAAGATTAGACTCGAATCGAGAAGTATTGTGTTCCCTTAAGATGATCATATATAGATTACACCTTCCACGGTTCCTTTCTGGGCCTTGAATTTACGCTTGGTCTGTGGTTCGATCATACAATAAGATTCAATTTGGACTTGATAAAGCTTTATCAAAATTCTCGCTTATAGGTAACACCGGTTCTTCATCCGATATGAGGCTACCGATCTCGACATCTTTCGGTTCAACAATTTGTTATAAAAATAATATTTTTTGATAACAAGAATCAGAGTAGAGAATATGATTACGTAAGGCCAAATAAAAAATTTTATTTGTTATGATCAGATATAACATTAATTATGATAAAATATAATATTAGTTTAATAAATATAGTCTTAATTATAATAAGAATTAATATTGATTATAATCGAATACAATATTCGTTACAAGAAGATTTACTATTATCAATAATACAATACGTACACGTATTCGTGCACCTAGTTCCAAATAAGCACGTACGCATGTTATATATATATATATATATATATATATATATATATATATATATATATAACATTATCTTTTATACACATATGTTCCTATTTTTACCTATTGATAAGTCCCACGATTTCTCCCCGAATTCCCTTGTACAAGCAAGTCTGTTATTATATTCCGAACCATAAAAAAACTCACTTGCCCCTCGAGTTCATCCCGGTTTCCATCAGCATATAATATTATATTATTATCTATTTTCCTAGAGTTAATCAAGCCTACAGTCATATTTAAGGTATGCTAAGGGATAACCTAATCCTTTATATTCAATGCCTCTGATACCAACTTCTGTCAAACCCAATTTAGCAAATTACAGAAGCGTAAAACGGAAATGTAACAAACACCTCTGATATCAACCACATTGTTTATAAAGAACAACACAAACTAGTTTACAATAATTTACATTGACATAATTTCGATTACAACTAGGTGATACAAACTAGTATAACTAATCTGGGAATAGTTGTTGCACCTAGAAAGTGTCAATAGGCTTAAATTGCGATATTGTTCGATGTCTAATACTTAAAATCGAACTTGGCTCAGTTTCCCCGTTTCACTAGCTGGGCCAAGTTGATCGTTTATGAGTTTAGAAAATAGGTATGGGGGAACTTGGGTAACGTGTTGGTTGATAAAATGATTAAGTTATAAAGAAAGATCACAAATTAGGGGTCCGGATTCGCTAAGGGGCTCGTTTTTTATTCAGTTTGGTTTGGAGAGAAACACGCACAATTCACCCAAATTGTCCGGATTTATCACAAAAAGTTTGTTTTACTTAATTAGTCCAAAAATATGGTTTTTTTGATTACTATTGATGTTCTGATATTCCAACAGGTTCGTTAATCACGAACTCGTCGGGTTTTATCAGAATTGAATTTGTTTAATTTTCAAATTAGTACAATTAATTATCTGTTATTCATTAAATTATGAAAACTTAGCCACTTATCAATTAAAATATGTAGATTTTTATAAAAATATTTCTGGAAATATTTACAGAATTATTAATTTATAAAAATTCATTTTATATGTTATATTTAGCCCGAAAATTGTCCGTTTATACCAAACGATTTCCAAAAAATCCAAAAAAATTCTTGAGTGATTCAAATACTCCCCAAAACAACCTGTAAAATTTTCAAAAACTAACAACCTTGCCAAATACCCTTTGCGAGCCAAAAATGACTATGAAATCTCAAATAAACGTGAATCAACAAAACATATTTGGGGTTTTCCAAATGACCCAAAATTTCATATGTGATCATATTATACCAAATATGAGTTCCCCAAAAAATTTCATAAGTTTTCAATGTTGGGTTTTAGAGAGTTTATCAAAGTCTAAGTTAACCATATTTAACTAGAAAACGCAACGGAAGCTAGTGTTTTAAAACTTGTTAATGAACATACCATTATGTTAAAACTAAAAACCCGAAGCCAAGGATCAAAATTACAAGAACAAGATGCTCACAAAATGTAAATTGTACCTTCTTCTACCTTTAGAAGAACAAGTGGGTTGTTGAAGGGGATGGTGGATGAATGACAAGCCTCCAAAGAAGAAGACCTCAAGAGTGTGATACCCCAAGCTATTTGTGACAACACCAAGTTGTTTTGCTAGGATTTATGAACACAAAACAAGCTCACAAAGCTCTCCCCAAAATTTGCTGCTGCTGCCGTGAGTTTTTGAGAGGGAGAGAGAGATTTTGAAGCTTGAAAAACACTTGAAAAGATTCAAAAGACAAGACCCAAATGCATGTGTTGTGAATGGAGGTAGATAAAGTGGTCATCACAAGAAGACAAAGCCTAGGATTGGACCAAACTCTCCACCCACATGGGGTGGACGGTTATTTTATTATTTTTTTTTTTTGTTTTGTTTTAACCATTTAAAACATCTCCATTCATTTTATAAAACTCATTTTTATAAAATGTACATACATTTATATAATTATTTAACTAATTAAATAATTAATTTATATAAACAAATTATCCAGATAATTTATTTAAATCCTCAAGTGTGTTTGTTTAGAAAACCAATTTCCAAACACGTAGTGTTCGGTATTCGTTTAAATGATCAAATCATTAAAAGAATACGTTTGGTGTTGTCTTGCTTGTTATTGGGTATGACCCGACTTGGATCAAACACAGTTAGCCACATTAGTATAATTATGTGTCTCGGGCATACGTAATTCCAACAATCTCCCACTTGCACGAGATACATAGAAAATTAATGCAAGTGGTGAATACCGCCTAACAACAGTTCACCACCCCTAATGTGTTTGACGAAGTGCCATTCAATAACATCATCCCTTCAAGTCCCTTACTTGATATGATTTAGGTGAATCTATCATTATATCCCTTTGTTACTAGATGTCATGTTGGATCTAAGAGACATAGGCGATCATTCTCTTTACAATTCAACTTTATCAGGCCTTAGACATCTAAACTCTCAACACATAAGAAGAACAAATTCCATCTTGACTGTATACGCCTCTCACTATCACTTTATACTCCACCCGAGCTCATCCTTATGTACCATCTTTTACGAATAGCGAAGGGGAGAGTCAAAGTGTAATACTTGGTGAAAATCAAGACCCAGTATACATCTCAGGTCTAAGGATAATATGAAATTCTCCTTTACTCAAAATTACTAATGATCAGGTCCATCGACTCCATGTAGTAATATTGAGAGCGGGTCAGTCCAATATTTGTATCCCACAAATATCTATGAACCTTGGCAGCAAACCTATGCTCCATATTCATTCCTTATGAATATCCACCAATTCTAGTTCATAATAGTCTTGCTTCATATTTGTTCCCACAAATGTGATCGACTACGGACTTTTAGAATAAGATTACTTATTCATGGATTAAACATGCAAAATTAGAATTTAACTCAAGATTCCATAATCATATAAAAGAGTTAAATTACAAAAGTCTTTTAAACGTAAATACAAAATAGATCAAATCCAATTACTAGAATATCGAAGTCCTAAGCCACTCGCATGACGCTCATGTTTCGGTCTTTCTAGGAGCTTCGTGAATGGATCCGCAAGATTTTGATCAGTTCCAACTTTGCGAATACATATCTTTCCTTTTTCAACTTCATCCCTTATGTAGTTGAATCTCCGCTCTATGTGCCTTGTCTTTTGGTGCGAACGAGGTTCCTTGATTTGAGCAATCGCACCCTCGTTGTCACAAAAGATTTCTAGGGGGTCTTGAATGGTAGAGACCACCCCTAGATCAGTAATGAATTTCTTCAACCATGCAGCTTCCTGAGCTGCCAATGAAGCGGCGATGTATTCTGATTCTGTAGTGGATAATGCTACCACTTCCTGTTTTGAGCTCTTCCAAGAGACAGCTCCTCCATTAAGAGTGAACACATACCCAGATTGTGATCGAGAATCATCTCGATCAGTTTGAAAGCTCGCATCCGTGTAACCTTTTATAGCGAGTTCCTCCTCACCAGATCCATATATCAGAAACATATCCTTAGTTCTCCTAAGGTATTTCAATATGTTCTTAACAGCCATCCAATGACTGTTTCCTGGATTCTGTTGGTATCTGCTTGTCATGCTCAAAGCGCATGACACATCCGGTCTAGTACATATCATCTCATACATGATGGATCCTATAGCAGAAGCATATGGGATTTGTTTCATTATCTCTTGCTCACCCTTTGAGCTTGGACATTGAGCTGAACTCAATATAGTCCCTCTTTGAATAGGTACCAAACCTTTCTTGGAGTTTTCCATCTTGAACCTTTTCAAGATTTTATCAATGTATGTACTTTGGTTCAAACCTATCAAGCGCCTTGACCTATCCCTATAGATCTTTATTCCCAAAATATAGGCAGCTTCACCAAGATCCTTGATGGAAAATCTACTTCCAAGCCAAGCCTTAACGCTTTCCATGGTTGGAACGTCATTTCCAAATAGTAGAATGTCATCGACATACAATACTAAGAAGGTTATTATACTCCCACTAGCTTTCTTATACACACAAGCCTCATCAGCGTTCTTGATGAATCCAAAATTTTTGATTTCTTCATCAAAACGATGATTCCAAGTTCTAGATGCTTGTTTCAATCCATAGATTGATTTCTTTAACTTGCATACTTTATTAGGATGTTTCGGATCGACAAAACCTTCAGGCTGAACCATATAGACATCTTCCTCAAGATATCCATTTAGGAAAGCGGTCTTGACATCCATTTGCCAAATTTCATAATCATAATGTGCAGCTATGGCAAATAATATCCTAATAGACTTTAGCATTGCTACAGGCGAAAAAGTTTCTTCATAATCAACCCCTTGAGTTTGAGTGAAACCCTTAGCTACAAGTCTTGCTTTATAAGTATCCAAGTTTCCATGCATATCAGTTTTTCTTTTGAAAACCCACTTACTTCCAACAGCTTTGGAGTTGAGTGGTGGTTCAACCAATTCCCAAACTTGGTTGTCATACATGGATTGCATCTCAACGTTCATGGCTTCAAGCCATTTGTCACAATCATTCTTGGACATTGCATCACGGTATGTGGTTGGTTCATCCGAATCTACCACGTAGCAACCTTCTACAAAAAATCCATATCTTTCAGGTGGATTGCTAACTCTACCTGATCTGCGAACGTTTTGTGTGTTTTGATCAACCACTTGATCACTTTCAACAACCTCTTGTTGAGTGCTAGTATCAACCAATTCTGTATCATCTTGTGGTTCTTGATCCTCATCAAATTTCATTGTTCTATTATTAGTTCCTTCCTTAAGGAACTTAGTTTCCAAGAACTTACCCTTTCGAGCAATAATAACCTTTTGCTCACTAGGGTCGTAAAAGTAATATCCTAAATCATCTTTAGGATAACCTATAAAGATACACTTAGTGGATCGGACTTCTAATTTGTTTGGGGTGTATTGCTTTACATAAGCTTTACAACCCCAAACTTTTAAGAATGATAGCGATGGAACCCTTCCATGCCATATTTCAAAAGGTGTCTTCTCCACTTTCTTGGTTGGAGCCATATTCAATATGCGAACAGCGGAAAGTAAAGCATAGCCCCAAAATGATAGAGGTAAAGTGCTTCTAGCCATCATCGATCGAACCATATCTAATAGGGTACGATTTCTCCTTTCAGACACACCATTATGTTGTGGTGTTCCAGGTGGAGTAAGTTGTGAAATAATTCCACAACTCTTAAGATGATCTTGAAAAACACCACTTAGGTATTCACCTCCTCTATCACTACGAAGTACTTTGATTGTGGTCTTGAGTTGTCTTTCTACTTCAGTTTTGAAGTCTTTGAACATTTCAAAAGCTTCATCTTTGTGTTTCATTAAGTACACATAACCATATCGACTATAATCGTCAATAAAGGTAATGAAGTATCTTTCACCATTCCTAGTCATTGGTCTAAAAGGACCACATACATCCGAATGTATGATACCCAATAATTCTTTTGACCTTTCAAAAGTTTTATTAAAGGGTTGCTTTGTCATTTTGCCTTGTAAACAAGATTCACATACATCAAATGAATCATACTCATTTGTTTCTAGAATACCATTCTTGCGAAGAGTTTGCATGCGATTCTTGCTTATATGTCCAAGGCGACAATGCCAAAGATAGGAATCACCCAAGTCCTTCTTGAGTTTCTTGGTGTTGACATTGTACATTGAACTACTATGTGACGCACCAATTTGATCTATTTCATATATACCATTCATGGGTATAGCTTTAAAATAAAATATGCCATTCATCAAAACATGAATATCATAATCTATAAATTTAAGATCAAAGCCACATTGTTTTAAAAGGGACACGGAAATAATGTTTCTTCTTAACTTAGGAGCATACAAAACATTCTTCAAAATTACTTCCAAACCACTTGGAAGCTTTAACATGTAGTCTCCTTGGGCTTGGACTTCAACTCTTGCTCCATTGCCCATAAAGAGACTAATGTCCCCTTTGTTGAGTTGTTTACTTCTTTTGAACCCCTGCAACAAATTGCAAATGTGAGTTCCACATCCGGTATCAAGTACCCATGTATTTGAAGAAATAACATTTAGTTCAATATGTATAGTAAAGATAATACCTGAGGTATGCCCCGCATCCCTCTTATCTTTTAACGCTTTGAGATAGGTCGGACAATTCCTTTTCCAATGACCTATCTCTCCACACTCAAAGCATGGATCTTGCGCCGCAACCTTTTGCTTCTTTTCCTTCGGTTTGGTGGGCGTGATGGCTTTCCTCTTTCCCTTTCCTCGGACGTGGCCCTTGCCCTTAGCAACACTTGCTTTGGGGTTGGAGTTATGTCCCCTTTTTCCTTCATCGATTGTTAGAACGGGTAAAGCCTTTTTACCCATTCCCGCTTCGGCCGTTCTTAGCATTGCGTGAAGCTCACCAATGCTTTTGTCCCACCCATTCATGTTATAATTCATGACAAAGGTTTCAAACCTTTTGGTCAAAGAGTTGAGGATCAAATCCGTAGCCAACTCATTAGACACGGGACAATTCAACCTACGAAGCTTTTCGATGTAGCTTTTCATCTTTAGGACATAAGATGAGACGGTTTGGGTTTCCTCCATACGACATGCATGAAACGCTCGAACCGTTTCGAAACGTTCCGCTCTAGCTTGTTGAAGGAACATTTCCTTCAATTGAGTTATCATGTCGTATGCCCCATGATGCTCGAAATCCTTTTGGATTTCGGGAATCATAGTCCCTAACATGAGGCAAGAGGCTTGCACCGAATCTTTGGTGTACTTGACCCAATCGTTATAAGCCTCCTCATTTTCCACGTCAGGCTCGTCGGGAATGGGATCGTCTAAGACATATGATATCTCTTCTTGCTTGAGAACTATTCTCAAGTTGCGATACCAATCCATAAAGTTATTATGGTTTAGACGATCCTTTTCAAGGATGGTTCTTAAGGATAGGTTACGGGTGTTATGGGTAGAGGTGTTTGCATTGTTAGCGGCCATCTACAAAATTTAACAAAGTTTTATTTTAGTATTATAAACAATTTAATTATTAATACCCTTTTTATTCCAGATTTTAAAATAATAATTAAATTCTAGAATCCAACGATAAATCAAATTTCGGTTAGGTGACCTTTATCCCGTTATTTGATTTAACAAGGTAGTCAACCTTGACAATTGCAACCCTTTGCAACTTCTAGAGGTATGGGACCATTCGAAATCCTTATTTCGTGTTGGCATGTTTATCCCATCAACACCATTGGATCTCATGCTTAGGTGACCTTTATCACATGGTTTCCAATTCAAGTCGTCCTACTTGTATAAACATGTAAGATTAACATACAAGTGGTTAGGTGACCTTTATCCCACAAATATGTTAATATTACCCTAAGTATATTAGTTTGCTCAAAATGGTTAGGTGACCTTTATCCCATTAAAAGTTCCCTAATACGTTAAGTGTCATACAAAAGGATGGTGTTAGACTTGTTTCCTTGGTAATATGAAAAAGGGATTTTTAAATTTTCAAATATTCTAGTTGAAAAACATTATGCCATATCCTAACATGCATTTAGTAATATGGCGATTTTGAAAACCAATTTTCAAGGTTCTAGTTATAATAAAACCAATTTTATTATATGTGAGAGATCGCTTAGTTTTAATAAACCCATTTAATTAAACTAATTGACGCGATATTACCAAATATATATTAGAACCCGTTTTATGCTTGTTGTCGTTCCTATGTGACGGTTTGGATATCCTAATATCTATCAACCACACATTACATTAAGTAAAACAAATAACCAAGCATACACATGCAAAATATAGTCATAACCGAAAACCACTAAATTTGACCATACTTGTTAGCCGAAACAAGTGTAGGTCATAAGTCACACCTAAGGGACAAAACATGACACAAGGATGGAATGTTGACTCCCACTTGACCTTGCATCCAAATGCTTCAAGTATCCTCTCCAAGTTGTTGTGTTCTTTTGGGCTTGTTAATGGGCTCCAAACTTCCAAAAGTCTTCTTGGACCCAAGAGTGAAATTTATGGGCCTAATGGGCTTGAATCCCATGATGGGCCGGTGAGGCCCAACAAGCCCAAAATTTCGGCCCAACCAATTTCACCAAATCTTGCATCTTCTAATTTTTACAAAATGTATCCTAATACATATTTTTCTAAAAAAAAGAAAATGCAACTAATCTACTTATTACATACCAACTTATGAATAAATAAATTACACAAGCCTAAGATTATGAATTATTACAACCATATTGAATAATAAACATAATCAAAATACACATAACAACAATCAACACATCCAAGGTCTAGGTTTCGGTTATGACACATCCAAACATACCAAATGTTCTAAGCATGCAACCTAAGCAACCAATGCCCAAATTTCACCAAAAAAAAACGGCCCCCCCCCCCATGAGGCTACGGCCACCCCCCCAAAATTTTTTACAATTTTGATATTTCATCATCCAAATGTTAAATGGTTTCCTAAGATCTTTCCATGCATGTCAAGATCTTACAAAACCATGAGGGGTAAAATCCACCAAATTTTCGGACCTCCCTTTTCACCCATGAAAAATCCGAAATGTATGAACACAAAAGAAGCATAAGTCCTTGTAACCGGCTCTTGATGCCATTGTTGGGTTTTAGAGAGTTTATCAAAGTCTAAGTTAACCATATTTAACTAGAAAACGCAACGGAAGCTAGTGTTTTAAAACTTGTTAATGAACATACCATTATGTTAAAACTAAAAAACCGAAGCCAAGGATCAAAATTACAAGAACAAGATGCTCACAAAATGTAAATTGTACCTTCTTCTACCTTTAGAAGAACAAGTGGGTTGTTGAAGGGGATGGTGGATGAATGACAAGCCTCCAAAGAAGAAGACCTCAAGAGTGTGATACCCCAAGCTATTTGTGACAACACCAAGTTGTTTTGCTAGGATTTATGAACACAAAACAAGCTCACAAAGCTCTCCCCAAAATTTGCTGCTGCTGCCGTGAGTTTTTGAGAGGGAGAGAGAGATTTTGAAGCTTGAAAAACACTTGAAAAGATTCAAAAGACAAGACCCAAATGCATGTGTTGTGAATGGAGGTAGATAAAGTGGTCATCACAAGAAGACAAAGCCTAGGATTGGACCAAACTCTCCACCCACATGGGGTGGACGGTTATTTTATTTTATTTTTTTTTTTGTTTTGTTTTAACCATTTAAAACATCTCCATTCATTTTATAAAACTCATTTTTATAAAATGTACATACATTTATATAATTATTTAACTAATTAAATAATTAATTTATATAAACAAATTATCCAGATAATTTATTTAAATCCTCAAGTGTGTTTGTTTAGAAAACCAATTTCCAAACACGTAGTGTTCGGTATTCGTTTAAATGATCAAATCATTAAAAGAATACGTTTGGTGTTGTCTTGCTTGTTATTGGGTATGACCCGACTTGGATCAAACACAGTTAGCCACATTAGTATAATTATGTGTCTCGGGCATACGTAATTCCAACATTCAAGCATTTTAAGTATTTTTCCTAAATAAATGCCCCAATTCGGTAATAAATTCGCCAAATATTCTCGGATGGTCGAAAAATTATCAAATTTGGACAGGGACTCACTCATTTGGTTCCTGATTTCTCTGAAATATTTTATAACCTGGCAATATGCACATCACAATCAAATCCTAAACAACCCGTAATCAAGCAATTCGACATTACCTTTGCGGTTTTCGCCCGTTTTTGCTCTCTTAATCCAATTTACGGGTTCTTGTGCTTCTATATAAGCTAAGTACAGGTCTTATATCACAACCCAAGAATGTTTCATAAATATGGCAGCCTTGGAACTTAGGGTTTCGGCTAGGGTATTAAGCCAAACTTTTGAACCGTATAAACGTCGTTTAAACCCTTTAATCCGTGTTTATGGCCAAAAAAAACTATCAAACCAGGTTCCTAACCATGTGTATAATCAAACCATATTTTTAAACAATTTTGAAGGTTTTTGCATGGTTAAAAGTGATTTTTGGTAATTAAACAATGTTTATATGAGATTAAACCTAATTAAACAAGTTAAAAATTAATGAAATTGATGATTTTACCTAAGGTTTTGTTGGGTTTTGGCAAGAACAGCAGCTTAGCTTTCCTGAAATGGTAAGAATGTTATGGAAAATATCTATCTTAAAATAATATATAAAAAACTGAAAACCAAGGGGGGGGGGGGGGTTTCATATTTGGCAGCCGGAATTGGGATGGCCCCCAATTGGACTCATTTTGGCCCAGTTTTCTCAATTTGCATGCCCGAACGTGAAATACCGAGCCTAAATTTATTTTTGGGTTCGGTTTTTGATACGAAAAATATATCGGGTATTACAAACAGCGCGAAAATGAGTGTTTTTCGGCCATTTTTGTGAAAATTTATAAAAACATACTATTTGTTTGTAAAATTCGAAAATATTTTCACGGATCGCTTAAAACATTCTCTCTAAGTGTTTGGTAAATCATTTTCAGCTTAACGGATGATACAATGATTGTTTTGTAACTTTCTTTTGCGTTTAAGTTCATAGTGGGTAGTTAAACGAGCATGTTTTCGTTTAATTGGTTTGCTATCATACTATGGCCATAATACTAATATTTTGGCTTATATTCAACATAAATCGCTTATAGATGGCCTCCCGAGATATCTGGGTCTTAACCAGACACGTTTGTGTAAGACCCCGAATCCCGGGAGTCCTACAGTTGGTCATCATATCCAAAGTTCTCAAAAATAAAAGTCAAATGATTTCAATTTATTAAAAATACATCTAGAGTGAAATGCAGCGGAAAATAAACAAGTACCAAATCTCAAAATCGGGAAATATGCCAAAAAATCCAAAATTTAAATACGTGCAATTGATGTGTGTATAATAACCCTATAAATATGACCCTCACAACTAAGCTTTAATATTAAAACGAAAATCCTAAAACCACACACAACCGGCAAGTGTACCGATCGCCAGTAGTATAGACTTAGGAAGTCCGAGTATCGAACACGTGGACAAGTCAGAACGCTAAAGATCACTAACCCTAGACAAGACCTACCTTAAAATAATATTATATTGATTTTTGATTTCTTTAACTTAACTGAACTAACTGGATTAACTAACAAAACTTACCAAAAAAAGAAAACTTAACGGAAAACTGACGGTGTTAACTTCGGATGGGAGAAAAACGTCTACCTAGGTCAGAATCAAATTGTAGGACTAACAAGCTAATGGATTGGATGACTTCAAGACACCGGTCCCTAAAGATGACACGACTAAGGATCGCTCGGGCTCACTGGATTACCTCTCGGTCTCACTCAACAAGCCTAAACTACTCAAAATCGGCTAAAACGACCAAACCGGGAAATAATTGCTAACGTGTTCTAATGAAGGATCACCTCTCGGTCTCACCAACACTCGACCCTAATGGTAATGAATACTACACAACCAAGGATAGAGAAACAATTCAACTTAAACCAAAATAGATCAACTAGTCGCTCAAAACACTTAAACCTGACAAGAAACGAACTCGCTCTCGCGCAATCCCGATTCTAGCATGCAAAGGCAATGAGACGACCCTACTTCCTATCACCTCTCGGTCTCAAAGAAGGTGTCTAACGCTGTACTTAATCCAATAAATCATGCAACAAAACCCTACGGTGGTACCTACCGCAAACAAACCCTAAACACAAAGTCTAGAATCAAACAATGCACCGATCAATCAATACAAAACTAATTAATCAACACACGGGGTTTATGCAATAAATCACCAAAATTTCCAGCCCTTAAACACAACCTATTTCATGTCTAAATCAAACTTTACAATAACAATTCAAGTCTATCAATCAAACAATCCATAAAACCTATCAAAACCTAACAAGAATCATCATTCTAGGTAGAACTAACAAGATTAGCCGAGCATAATTTTTGGACAGCAGCAAACACTTAATAAAACCATCATTAAACTCATACCAATCATCTTAACAAACATCCAATGATCAACACTAATCATAAACAATTCAATCTCTCAATCAAGTGCAAAACTAGTTAACAATTAAACAAGAGAATTAAAGTTGTTGAACAATGTTATGAAAGAAAGGATATTGGGTGTTCCGGGCTGCTGTTGGCTGTTGTTTGTTGCTGTTATTGCTGCTGTTGCGGCTGCTGTTGCTGTTGTTGTGCTACAGTTGATTGTTGTTGTGCTGCTGTTGCTGTTGTTGTGCTGCTGTTGATTCCGTCCAGCAGCTCCCTTTGCTGATTAGGGTTTTATTTTTTTTATATAATATAATATAATATGGTCTTGGGCCTCCATGATGCATACGGGTCGGGCCTTGAGCTTTGTCTTGAACTTGTATGCGTAAAAGGCTCGTAAAAAGCTCGAAAAGTCCCGGTTTCTTCCTTTCTTTTACCCAAAACCTACAAGGTTATTAAACTTACGTAAAACCTAAATAAATCAAGTAAAAACACATAAAATATAATATATTACGTAGATAAAAGGTACGGAAAATACGAGTGTTTTACAACACATCAAATATCCCCACACTTAAGATTTTTTCGTCCCTGAAAAAGAATACTACACATGATCATATCCGAGTTTTAACCGACAACTCTTGGTTTTATTTATTTATTTATTATTATTAATATATTTTTTTCTTTTTCTTTTTTTTTTAAAGTATTATAACAAGTGACCCGTTACCCCTTCCAACTTTCACCTAATAAGCTAGATCAGGTCGATTGCCGGTATTGCTGTGCACTTTAAACCCATGCCCCTAATACTTACCGAGGCAAATAAGGCGTGATAATTCTATTAATTTGTATGACTAAGTGGAACCCACACCCAAAAGCCCTGCTGCCACTTCACCAGTTCCATTATGGTTTTACCGGACCGAGCCACCCCAAATTGACTTAAAACTATTGCCACATGATTAAAACATTTCGACTCATATACAATCCTATAAACTCTAGCTTGGTCAAGATCGACCGACATTAGTTTCTTTCATGGTGGTTTTGATTTAAACTATTTTTTTCTGCCTTTGGCTTTTTGCATTTTTTTTATTTTTTTTTATTTTTTTTATTTTTTTATATACCATGTTGGACGAAACTACAGAAATGCATCAAGGCTCAGGTCTGCGCCACTGCGCAACAGAGTACGGAGCTTCACAGGAATAGACACATATACAAAAGATTATACAAATAATATATAGACGATCATGTGACTCGAGGCTTGAGTATGACCCGGCTTTTCATTCCAGTCCTGTCACGAGCTTAGTTAAACAAACAAAACCCCTAAGATGTTTCCCACTAAAGTCAGGCCATTTAAAAGGTTCAATTAGGTCAACAACCAAACCGCACTTTCATTCTCAAAGGCTGAGCCTACCGACACACGATTACTGAGTCTAAACCGTTCTGTTACCATACATTACGTGCGGGTCTAATGGGCACTGTTCTTATTTATTATATATATATATATATTTTGAAAACATCAAGAAGTTATGAAACAAACATTACTCGGTAATAATATCATCTCCTGTTTAACGTAGAGAAAACAGATTTCAAGGGACTATTTTTTAATTTTTTTTTTTTCAAAAATTTTTCTACAACTAAGTAAAATAAACCCCATCCACACACATAGAACGAAATCGTCATCGATGAGTATAAGGAAAAGAAATAAAATAAAATTAAAATAAAACAGAAAATAAAAATAAAGTATACAAGAGTAAAAACAAAGAACGGGTTACTCCCCTGGTTTGTGTGTAGAATCTTCAACAGATGAGTAGTATCCAAACGACCGTATAGCATTTCCTTCACGGCCGCAACCTCGGGAGAACCTGTTCCACAATGCCATCATAGCTACCATGAGCATAATATAACCTGCAAAACTCAAACTCGCTCGCATGTAGCGGCGTACAACACGGAAAACAAAAACATAAACAAATGAACATATTTTTGTGTTTTTGGTTTTTATAATTTTTAATTTTAATTTTTTTTTCTTTTTTTTCAATGAAACACCCCTTAAATCGACCGACTCGAATGGAGATTGAGTACGAGCGGTTTCATCTTGGAACATCCTGAAATAGACAAAACAAATAAAACAGATAGCACAAACATATAACAAAAATACAAACTCTACAACTCGGGCAGTCTCCCGAGTGGTGCATCCACATGTCTACGTCTCGGAGAGTGGCTCAAGGTAGAATACCTCGACCGTCTGATCAGTCATCGGCTCGCTAGTGTAGTGCATCAGTCCATCACTGTTCACCATAAACGTCCCGCCTTTGTCATTTATCTCAATAGTGCCCTCCGGGAAAACCTCAGTAATCATAAACGGACCTGACCAACGGGACCTCAACTTTCCCGGGAATAACCTCAACCGGGAATTATACCATAAGACCATATCCCCACACTTAAACTGCTCAATACCCTCTAATGTACGATCCTCCAGTTCCTTCACCTACTGCTTATAACCATCTGACTGCGCATAAGTACGGTCCCGTAACTCCTCTAACTCAAACAACTGATGAACATGATGATCTCCGGTAGATAATTCAGAATCAAAGGAAGACGAATCAATGTCAGTATCAGGGGGGTGTTCAGTCAAGGCGACCATCTCAACCTCCGAGGTCTCCCTATCTAAGATATGTGTGGCTGAGGCGGGGCCTCCACCGGGATCACTGGAAAACTCCCCCACATGATTCATGATCGTATCAATGAAGCATAGGGAGTCATCAGTCGATTTGGGATGCTTAGATGACTGTCTAACGTCAAACGTGACGTTCTCATCCCCGACTCGAAGGATCAGTTTGCCATCGCGAACATCGATCAACGCATGTGCAGTGACCAGAAAAGGTCTGCCCAAAATGAGTGGAACATTATCATCCTCATTCATGTCAAGAATAACGAAGTCCACCGGGAAAATGAATTTACCAATGCGAATGAGCATGTTCTCAACAATCCCACGCGGATACTTCACGGAACGATCAGCAAGCTGGATACTCATCCTGGTAGACCTCGGTTCGCCTAAACTCAGCTTGTGATACACAGAATACGGCATGAGATTGATACTGGCACCAAGATCAGCCAACGCATGAACCATTGTATCATCACTCAAGGTGCAGGGAATTGTGAAACTCCCTGGATCGGCTCTCTTCTCTGGTAGCTTCCTCTGTAAGATAGCAGAACAACTAGCACTCAGAGGGAGGGAAGCTACCTCAGCTAACTTCTCCTTATTTGAAAGAATATCCTTAAGGAACTTCGCGTGTTTAGGCATCTGATTGAGTGCCTCAAGGAATGGGATATTAAGGTAAAGCTGCTTCAGAAGATCAAAGAATTTGGAGTTCTGCTCCTCATCTCTATCTCTACGGACTCTCCCGGGGTATGGCAGTCGGGGTTTGTAAACTCTCGGTGGCTCGCTCGGTGACTGCTGTTTCTCGGCCTGTGCTGAACTCCCTGGGCTGCTCCTCTGATGCACCTGGGCCGGCGGAGACTCCATCTGAATCTCCTCATCCGCCTGCTCCACTCCATCGACTGCAGGCTCCTCGACGACTTCTCATCTAGATCTCTGCTGAATCACGGGCCCATCTCGTGCCCCTGCACCTCTCCTCGTCGTTACAGCCTTCACGAATCCTCTCGGGTTCTGCTCGGTATTACTCGGTAGCGTACCCTGCGGCCTCTCATTTAATCTACTGGCAATCTCCCCCATCTGCCGCTCGAGATTCTGAATTGACGCTCCCTGATTCCTCATGAACTGCTCGTGCTCTCGAAGCTTCTCCTGCGTCTCCTTGTGTCGGGAATCCTCTCGTGACATAAGCTGTGACAGCATCTGTGTTTGTTGCGCCATCATCTCCTCCAAAGTGGGCTTCTTCTCCCCACTACTCGCTCCCTCACCGGCATCCTGAAATAGGCTCTGACGCTGCTGGAAACCGGACTGGTTGCCGCTCCTCCAGTTGGAGTTCTGATTTCCCCTTCATCCCGAATTATAAGAATTGAAAGAATTTGGATTTCGGTTTGGATTTCCTACAAAGTCTACGGCCTCCTCTTGGAAACTGACTGGGCACTGAACGGTATCATGCCCCCCTCTGCAGATCTCACACAACTTATTCTTCGTCTGCATATCCTTCACCATCTTCGCCAACGCCTCGACCTGTGCCGTCAGTGCGATGGTCGTTTCCATCGAATGCATGCCTCGTGAGATGGAATCGACGGTCTTACCTCCTCTAGAGGGTCGTCTCTGGTACCCACTCATAGCTAACCCATTGAATAAAGCGATACACTCATCGGGGTCCTTTGTTGTCAACAGATTTCCTCCTGCCGCCGTGTCGAGCATACTCTGCGTCGCGTACGTTACTCCATTATAAAATTTCTCGACGACCGCCCAATCTTGCAAGCCGTGGTTCGGGCACAATGCTAACAGATTCTTGAACCGCTCCCAGGTCTCGTAAAAACTCTCTGTGTCCTCCATCTGAAACGAATGTATCTGGTTACGCAAGCGGGCGGCCTTAGCCGGAGGATCGTATTTTTCAAGAAATTGGGTCTGCATGGCAGCCCAAGTAGCTATAGAGCCCTGTGGGAGGGACTCGAGCCACAGACTCGCTCGATCAGCGAGAGAAAATGGAAAGACGCGGAGCTTAACGGCGTCTTCAGAAACGCCCGCAAGATGGAAAGTGTCGCAGATACGCACGATGCGGGTGAGATGAGAGTGCGGGTTCTCATGAAGCAACCCGTGAAACTGAGCAGAATGGGCAATGGTATTCAGAATGTTCGACGGGATCTGCCAGTTCGTCGCAACTCCAATGGCGAGTGGTGCGATGCTGGATCTCGCGCCAGCATTGGCCAGTCGGGCCCGGTCCGCAACTGTCCTCCTCGGTGGAATGTCGCCCATGATCCAATCCCTATCGTCGGGGTCAACGGATGAAGAAGTGGATGAAGGTGAAACGGGACGACGTCTCTCACGAAACTCTCTCTCTGGCTCGGGAAATGCTTCCGTGTCGGGTGGTCCTAGAGATCGAGTCTGTCGCATAAAACTATAATTAGGAATAATATTATCTAAACTATTCTAACAAACAAGTAAAATAAAACAAAAATAATTACAAGTAGCACAAAAGGTAAGTCCTAACTCTGATTGCTCTCAAAACGCCTAAAACCGTGTCCCCGGCAACGGCGCCAAAAACTTGACGTGTGTTTAATAACCCTATAAATATGACCCTCACAACTAAGCTTTAATATTAAAACGAAAATCCTAAAACCACACACAACCGGCAAGTGTACCGATCGCCAGTAGTATATACTTAGGAAGTCCGAGTATCGAACACGTGGACACGTCAGAACGCTAAAGATCACTAACCTAGACAAGACCTACCTTAAAATAATATTATATTGATTTTTGATTTCTTTTAACTTAACTGAACTAACTTGATTAACTAACAAAACTTACCAAAAATAGAAAACTTAACGGAAAACTGACGGTGTTAACTTCGGATGGGAGAAAAACGTCTACCTAGGTCAGAATCAAATTGTAGGACTAACAAGCTAATAGATTGGATGACTTCAAGACACCGGTCCCTAAAGATGACACGACTAAGGATCGCTCGGCTCACTGGATTACCTCTCGGTCTCACTCAACAAGCCTAAACTACTCAAAATCGGCTAAAACGACCAAACCGGGAAATAATTGCTAACGTGTTCTAATGAAGGATCACCTCTCGGTCTCACCAACACTCGACCCTAATGGTAATGAATACTACACAACCAAGGATAGAGGAACAAATCAACTTAAACCAAAATAGATCAACTAGTCGCTCAAAACACTTAAACCTGACAAGAAACGAACTCGCTCTCGCGCAATCCCTATTCTAGCATGCAAAGGCAATGAGACGACCCTACTTCCTATCACCTCTCGGTCTCAAAGAAGGTGTCTAACGCTGTACTTAATCCAATAAATCATGCAACAAAACCCTACGGTGGTACCTACCGCAAACAAACCCTAAACACAAAGTCTAGAATCAAACAATGCACCGATCAATCAATACAAAACTAATTAATCAACACACGGGGTTTATGCAATAAATCACCAAAATTTCTAGCCCTTAAACACAACCTATTTCATGTCTAAATCAAACTTTACAATAACAATTCAAGTCTATCAATCAAACAATCCATAAAACCTATCAAAACCTAACAAGAATCATCATTCCTAGGTAGAACTAACAAGATTAGCCAAGCATAATTTTTGGACAGCAGCAAACACTTAATAAAACCATCATTAAACTCATACCAATCATCTTAACAAACATCCAATGATCAACACTAATCATAAACAATTCAATCTCTCAATCAAGTGCAAAACTAGTTAACAATTAAACAAGAGAATTAAAGTTGTTGAACAATGTTATGAAAGAAAGGATATTGGGTGTTCCGGGCTGCTGTTGGCTGTTGTTTGCTGCTGTTGCTGCTGTTGCGGCTGCTGTTGCTGTTGTTGTGCTGCTGTTGATTGTTGTTGTGCTGCTGTTGCTGTTGTTGTGCTGCTGTTGATTGTTGTTGTGCTGCTGTTGTTTCCGTCCAGCAGCTCCCTTTGCTTATTAGGGTTTTATTTTTTTTATATAATATAATATAATATAATATGGTCTTGGGCCTCCATGATGCATACGGGTCGGGCCTTGAGCTTTGTCTTGAACTTGTATGCGTAAAAGGCTCGTAAAAAGCTCGAAAAGTCTCGGTTTCTTCCTTTCTTTTACCCAAAACCTACAAGGTTATTAAACTTACGTAAAACCTAAATAAATCAAGTAAAAACACATAAAATATAATATATTACGTAGATAAAAGGTACGGAAAATACGAGTGTTTTACAACACATAAGCAATAATAAATGAAAAGAAAACAGTTGCATTATTAATTCTCCGACTAGATATGCTTTCAACCGTCCAAGTAGTCTCTAGCACGTCCAAATGGTAGTTCCCTACTTCTCAACTTGAAAAACAATCTAGCATACACACAAAGTCAGCTAAAGCTGAGTGAGTTCATGTTTTTTTATAAGTGACATCCACAAACCAATTTAAATTAATAAATATAAAGATTTTGGAGAAAGTCATAAGTTAATAAATAAATACTTTTATTTCCTTGGTCAAACATGCAACACGAGCCTTCTCACCCCGAGTCTTCCCCAAGTAATATATTTGACCCGGTCGCGGTTTAACAAAACAAAATCACGTAACACGAGCCTCCTCACCCCGGGTCTTCCCCAAGTAATATATTTGACTCGGTCACGGTTTAACAAAACAAAATCACGTAACACGAGCCTCCTCATCCCGGGTCTTCCCCAAGTAATAGATTTGACTCGGTCGCGGTTTAACAAACCTAAACACGTGATACGGGCCTCCTTACCTTGGGTCTTCCCCAAGTAATATATTTGATCCGATCACGGTTTAGCAGGACGGCGGGCCTCCTCACCCCAAGTCACGAGGCACGAAGTCAAGGACTCAATTAATATATTTGACTTGTCGGGACATAAACATGCAACACGAGCCTCCTCACCCCGGGTCCTCCCGAGTAATATGTTAGACCCGGTCACAGTTTATCAAAACATACACACCCAAATACACACTTACAAACATCTTAATCGATTAATCAACCAAGCAATATCATCACATGTAATCCATAAATAATGGATAATCTAGGAATTAATACAAAGCCTTAGTATCCTCGAGCCTAGACCATAAGTAATGTATATAACCTTAAGGAATATATGACCATAAACGAGTCTAAAATATCCTAAGGCATAGAATACAATTCACACATAGTTTCATAAATGCACAAATACGAATAAGGCTATGTAATACCATCCAAATAGTTTAAACGAGTAAAATCGGGTAAAATTGTAATAGGGTGTGTATGCTAGCCCAAAACGAAAAAAGGTAAAAAGGGGCATCATGAACTCACCTGACACAAGTTACACAAGTACCAATGAGCTAGAGAATCTCTAAGCAGTTCCACCAAATCAAAATATCTGGTTGCACACAACAATTACTAATTAACCCAAACCGACTCGTTTATTCTACGGGGCGTCCTAACATAATTCAATTGATCTGAAACCTCACCCGAGGAAATATCATTATATCAGCCCCCGAGGCCTTTCATTTACCAAAACTACCCATAAGTAAAACCGGGGACAAAAGGGTTTGCAAACTACACCCGATTACGTTAATTGTGTCGAATTCGCACGTAATCAAGCCGTTTAAGTAATTACCAACCAAATCAGGCCTGTTTAGGTAAAATATAACTTTATTATAGCAATTAAGTCCCCCCCACCCCGAAACTACACGAGATGAATAGATTGGCAATTCCCTTGTACAACGCACGAATTACCGTTTAAGCGAGAATTCGCGTTCTACCGAACCGTTTGAGCAATCACCAACCACTTCAGCCCCGCTTTATTAAAATTTATGTTTCAATAGCGAGTTAATCATATTAACAATACACAAACTTATTTGGTTGTTAATCCCCTTAAACAACACGAAAAACACAAAATTAACAATTTAAACGACCGAAATCCTAGTTTCCGCACTATTAACGAATGACCCGTCAAATCAATTCCATTGGTCAAAATATTTTAGTATAAAGTATATGACATACCTAGGAAGCTATTAGAATAAAAACTTTGGTCAAAACAGCCCCGGAAATAACTTAATTGGGCAGCCATCGATTTTAACCTAAACCGAAAGAATCGATCTATAACGAGTCTAATATGCAGATTTAGCATGTAAAGATGTATTTTATTACATAGAAATAAATTATTAAATGCTTACCAGAGTTGTATAAATGTCTTAGGTTTCTAAAATTATTTTTTTTATATTTTTCCAGTGCACACAAAAATCATAAAAATTTGTCCAACACAGAAAGGTACGTGCAACTATTTCAGTGCGCAACAAAAAGGTTTTATTTGTTTAAAAATTAATACCAAACCAAATTAAACAATTCCAGTTGAGTTGGAATAATAACTCAAAATGTGAAGTTCTAGAAGTGGAACCAACAAATTTGTACATGTGAAAAAAGAGTTATGATGTTGGGAAGACAGACCAGAATTTAACTCCCTGCATCAGCTTTGACACACGTTTTTATAAAATCATAAAAACCATTCAAATATTATCCAAAAAATACAAATTATATTTTTCTGGAAACTAGACTCAAAGTAGAACATTATGGAAACAAGAATCAATCAAAAACAATCAATTATCATCAAGTTACAGACCAAACAATAAACAAGTACGAATTTGTCAGCAAACTGTTATCATCAAAACTCAAGCCCTAACATGTTTTTGACATCTCTAGGATTCTAAATCATCAATTAACATCATAATCATCAAAATTATAGAAGTTTGGACAAGAACTCATCAAAATATAAATTTGATACATAAAACTTACCAATTAACGTTAGGAATCATGAGAATCAATCAAAGACACCACCAATTGCAATAATTAGGGTTGGAGTGATTGGAGAAGTGAGAAAAGTCGATGATGGGGCTGCTGTGGAATGGCCGATCGCAAGACTAGGAGGGCGTCTTAGGTTTTTGTTATTTTCAACAATTTACAATACTAGCCCTTCTAATATGAAGTTGAGACAATTGGAACCGCAAGTTAATTATATGGATTTTTAAGAAATGCCAGAAAGCCCTCGACTAGAAAAATTTAATCCCGATTAACATATGAACTCCTCAAGATACATAGGCCAATAAACGAAATTTCCGGGTGTTACAGTTTGGTTATCAGTTCATTCGTTATGCAATAAGCGGTTAAACGCTTATTCGATTTGTGAATACTGAGTTGTATCCGGTTTTGTCACGAATGCCACAATTGGTGTCTTATACAGAAAGGATAAATTACAAACCAACTCCAAACAATCCAATTATCATCAAGACCACCAAATCTTTGCTGCCAGATCTTTTATAAACTGATATAAAGGTATAATATGATATAAGTTAATAGACATAAGCTAGTTAACTTCTTAGGACAACAACTCTACATGTGAGGCCTAATATGTGTTAGTTATTTACAAAAAAAAAATATCAAAACAAAATTAATTTACATATATCGCAAATTTATAGGAATTGAAACCATGTATTTTTGTGAACAATCGCAACATGAGAAGACAAAAGAAAGAAAAAACAGTTTTGAAAAAAATAAGAAAATATATAAAAAATAATAATGAAGAATATATATCACTTATCCTTTCTTTTATTTCATTACTTTGATCTTTTCTTTTTTACCAAAGCATACATGCTTAATTCATTTGCTTTTTACATACTGAATGGGTAAGATTGCAAGATTCTAAGTTTAATTACTTAATTTTGATCTTTGATATGTATTTATAATGCTGATTTCAAACTTGTGAATCACTTCGGTGAATAGCCCATTATTTTATAACATGTATAATGGTTTTGCAGTTTAAAAATGGATAGAGACGTAGCATGTTGCCCCTTTGCCTTTCATATGTAATGGTGATGTTTAAACTTAATAGTTTGGATATAAATTGAAGTGTATTCAATGATGAATGCACTCTAGTTTCTAATAGTTTCACAAATAGCGTACTAACTAATGAATACATGTAAGCCATAAACTATAGACGAAGCGTATTTCTTCTTTGATGTTCCAACACTTTGTGTTTGTTTAAATCAAAGTTCAGAAAAAAAAAATTTAATCAACTTTTATTAAGCACGAATAAATTAGAAATCCTATAAGAAATATTTTTCGTAAAAGTTTTAAAGCAACTGCATTTGTTTTATCTTCTAACATATTGGCATTTATCCATGAAGCACCTATCAAATAAATCAAATCCTCCATAATCTTACATTAAGAACAAAAGACAATATATACTTTACCAAATTTCACTTACCATTTAACAAACATGTAAAACCATAACTTTAACTTTGTTTCTTTTAGAACTGTAACATCAATAACATTCAGTTTTCAACGTGATCGAACTCTTGAGTGTATACTTAATTGATTTTAGATGTCATTTAACATCATTTGTGGGCTTGCTTTCATTCATTTTATACTGGGTCAATTTAGAAAAGGTTATAAAATATAATCACAAATTGTTTGAATATGCTTTTGGAAATAACTAGCAGAAGATCCTGCGCGTTATGGCGGGAATGATAAGAGGATTCAGTCAGTATAGGTTTGGTTCGTTATGCTACAGAAAAATTTATATCTGTATAATTTATGATACGAAATATAAGAAATTCATATAACATGTGTTATTACACTAAACCTAGGAGCAGTACGCAGTAAATATATCTTAATCATATAAATTTAATAGAAGAATTAACGTAAACATTAAAAACTAATTTTGTTACGTTGAGTTAAAATGAAAGATGTAATTAACATTAAGAGACACACCAAACCATGTAACCTTTTCAAGTAATAATTGAAAATATTTCCACACCTATTTTTAAAATGTGAGATTTATGTTGTTTAACCGATCTATCTTGTTTTCAATTTATTAATTTATCTATACTCGAGTAATCAGAATTCAAATAGAACATACATCAGGAAACTACTAAGTTGATTCAAGCGAAGCCGTTGTTGAGAAACTGGCTAATCCAACTCGACCATACCCGGTAGTTTGGTAACCGGTTCCCCCTCTCATGATCCATACCTATTCATATTGTAAGTTAATAACACCAAAACTGGTTTCAAATCAGCAAGACCTCCAGTTTGTATACCTGAACCGATTTCCAAGCCAAACCTATTTGTATGGGTTCAAATGTTTCCACCAAAGCGGTTTGCGATCCAAACGGTTTCTCCTAAAATAAGTTTTTACAAAATTTGACAAAACCAATTTGGTTTAGAACCCGGACCGGTTTATCTTTCTGACTATGACTATAGCATAAATAGATAACTTTGTCCAGTTGTCCTAGTTTGACTTCGACTTAGATATTCAACTATATTACTTGAAACAGAAACTATTGTGTTCCATTTCTTAAAAAATGTTTCATAAGCAAGTAAAGACTAAGAATTTAATATAATTATGCAACAGTATTTTAAGACAAATTCGGACATGCGTGATCTATCAAGCTTACCAAAATACCCTCCAAACAAAGAAATCGATGCATAACATCGCAAAGACTCAACAAGGTAAAAACATCAATTCAATCAAGTTTACAAATATACTATTTTCATATTTAACTAAAATAATTAAATATAATAATGTATATTTAGGAAAAAGCCTGTTGTGATAACTGATGGGCACGGTGTCTCGAGACAGTTAGCCAAGAAATAAAACGGCTTGACTAAAACTGTACCGCTTATATGAAATATGAATCCTCCTCAAATTAGTTAAATGATAACCCTTCTATCATCTTATAAATGCTTACACCATATACCTATCACTTGTATTTAATGGAGCTATATAGAAACAAAACAGATGGGTGTTGTGTGGTAATTATTATCACTATAGTATATGATTTCCAATAAATCATGAGAGAGTGGAATTCAGGTTAAATCATTATCTTGTAAGTTGTAACTGGCCAACAGGTGGAACTCGAGTTATGGTTTATCTCTAAGAGGTCGAAGTGGGTTATGTTTTGTCTCGTAAGGGGGTCGAAGTGGGTTGTGTTTTATCTCCTAATGTGTCAATTTGGGTTATCTTTTATCTCATAACAGGTAAATTGAAGCTATCTTTTTATCTATAACGAGTAAGGTAGACAATAATTTTGCATTCAACTAACATATTCTTAAACAACTTGTTATTATTGTTATTAAGTTCATTTCAACACTTTTATAAATAGTTAACAATAATAATAACAAAAACTGTAATGAAACATGTTCAACCAAATAACTACTTGTGAAAGCTAAATAACATCGAAATTAATGAAATATAAAATCACCTTAATTGGCAACCCGTAAGATGAGGTCGGTGCCACGGTCACCATGTAGTTGAGATCCGAAGATCCAATCCCGAATACCCGGGTCCTATGATCTCATGCTTGAATACGAAACTCCGTCCATAGTTATTTCATCTCTTCTAAATACTTTTCCTACAAAATTTCAAAGCGATGCGAGTATTACTGTACTAAATGTTGATACAATAAGTGTCTAAAAATGGTCAAGAGAACTTACATATTTTATAGATGCCCATGCCCATATGAAAATTAGCGTCACCAAACATATTCACAACACTCATAAGAACAACTGCACATAGTAGATTTATAACTAAGAAGACTCATCCCAGAGTACTACGAATAATAAAAATACCAACTTTAATCATTGACATCCACAAAATTGCAATACTTACCAAAGAAACTCCATCGGCTAAAATCCGGATCACCTTCTTGAAGGCAAAGTGCAAATAATTATAAATTACAATCCAGCAAAACAATTCATATACAAAATCAGAGGCTGGAACCTGTGGCAAAACAATTACCACCACTTGTGCAGACAATCATCCATCTAAATTAACACAGCAACAATCATAATCTACAGTCCTTATTCGTTGCATTAATCAATGAAAACAGTATGCATTTGTATTATGTATGTGTAGAAATATATAACTGAGGACGTACGAAATAGATTAGTAAACTTTAAGATGAAATCAAGAAGCATGGATGATGACCCGACACTGGAGAAGCTAATGACCTGAAACCAAATAACTGAACAAGAATGTCAATAATTCAACCCAAATACAAGAGAATATATGGCTTAACCAAGTTTCATAAACTTCATCATTGAGTTGTTAAAGGTTCTTATTTCACCTTCTGAATATTATATGCATCACCCTCATAAGCTGATTATTTTCATAACCTGGAGTACAATTATGTTTCAGTAAAGGCTTACATAACCTCATAATTATAACTGAAACACTTTAAATTACAAATTAAACCTAGCCCTAATCTCATCAATTAATACTAATTAAGCTTTCTATTAAGAGAATCCAGAGCAAGGGAGTAAAATCACACATCACATAGCATGCAAATATAGAGATAGTTGTGATCTTGGCATGTAGGGTTATAAGAACTAATAACCCAATTTCAAAAACAGGAAAATTCGATTGATTGATTGATTGATTGATTAATAACAGAGCCTGAGCCGCCAACGAAAGTAACAACAATAATGCCTTCAATGATAAACAATTTCCATCAAGAAATTGAGATTGAGAGAGTGGCAGTGAGTTTTATGGAGCAAAGAAAGAGAACGAAATTGGCTTATACTACACTAATAAGAGAGCTGTGCATTGCGGCTGGACATAATGGGCATGCTTTTGGTTGCAGTGGAGACAAGATGGGAATTCGATGGCATCAGTATAGTTAGTGATTGTATCTTAGTATGCTATAGGTTAATGGAAGAGATTAGTGGAGGTTGATTAAAAACAAGGCTAATGAGACAGAGATGATGATGAGAAGTTTTAAAGGACAATTTGTAAAGGAGTACATGTTAACATTAGTCTTACATATTTCAAATAATTAATAGTATTAATAATAATTATTATAATCATCTACGTATAGATAAAATGATGCAAAAATTTAGTTGGGTTGTGGTCCTTGTTTTAACAACTTTTTTAAGTAAATTACAATATGATACAACATATTCAAGCTCCGATTTCCTCCAACTTCTTAAGAAGAACCTCCTTCGTAGGCAACAAAGGGATTTACACTATTCTTTGTCATTGCGATGACACCGCAAACATTTGCAAACTATAGTGCATCCCTTAGCTTCTCCTCATCCTAAAAAAGAGAGGTTATATTGGGAAGATTGGATCAAAATAAAGGTTGGGCTTAAATGGGTCAGTCAGGTTAGGATGACTCGCAAACACCTTTTTGTTATTTCATTACAATTCTTAGGACAACACCAAACAAAAAGGTGCAAAGTTTTTCCTTAATATCACCAACTTTACCATGAAAATCCTGAAAACATTATTAAAGTTATTACAAAATTAAAGAATCCAACACCAAAAGAACTAACCGTAAATCAGTCCTGTTCATTAGGCTGAGGGGTGTGGGGCTTCAGCGGGGGCGTGAGAGCCCCTCCGCTCGCGCCCCCAGGCGCGAGCACCACACCACCGAGGCGCGAGAGGGGCGCGAGCACGGGAACCAAGGCGGGCGCAAGGCAGGTCGCGGGAGGCATATGGCGTAAAGGGACGTGGGAATGCGTGAAAGAGCCGTTGGGAGGATTAATTGAGCCGTTGGGCTCATAATTTAATAAAAAAAAATGTTTTTTCTTCCTATATATAACCAATTTCATATAAATCAATTACCACAACTTCAAAAAAAAACCCAAAATCAACCCATCTTCATAATTTTTTTTTTTAAAATAATGTCGTCGTACTCGTCTGATTCCGACTCCTCCGAAGAGGATGATTTGCTTCTTCATGTAGGGGGAGTTTTGACCGCAACCGTGGTCAATCTCTTGCAAAATCAAGCCCATCAACCTCGACTCCCGAGGGTTAGAGCACCACCTCGTGATCGTGATCGATCGGGTGCTAACGATATTTTGATTAGGCATTATTTTAGCCCTCAACCGGTATATGCGGAGTCGGATTTTCGAACTCGTTTTCGAATGAGCAGGCAATTGTTCATGCGTATAGCAAGTGATTTAGAGGCACGGTATCCCTTTTTACAACAAAGGGAGGATGCTAGGGGTCTCCCCGGTTTTACCCCTCTTCAAAAATGCACGGCTGCTATCCGTCAATTAGCGTACGGCATCTCGTCGGACGCTTTGGATGAGTATTTACAGATGTCGAAAAGGGTTGCACGTGAATCCCTTCATTTTTTCTGCCAAGGTAAAAAACATTAATTTTACTTTTTATTAAATATTTATTACATTTTGTAATGTATATTGTACGTAGGAGTCATATCGACTTACGCTCGGAGATATCTGCGTAAACCTACAATGTATGACATCCAACGCATATATGAGGTGAACGCAGAAAAACATGGTTTTCCTGGGATGCTAGGTAGCATCGATTGTACGCATGTTGGATGGGCTATGTGTCCAACGGCCTGGTGAGGTCAGTTCCACCGTGGTGATCATGAAGGGCCGACCCTTATACTTGAGGCGGCGGTGTCACAGGATCTTTGGTTTTGGCATGCTTTTTTTGGTGTTGCTGGGTCAAATAACGATCTTAATGTTATCGATCAGTCAAATTTGATCAACGACCTTATCGACGGGGTTGAACCACCTCAATCTTTTGTTGCAAATGGAGAACTCTTCAAGTACGGGTACTATCTGGTCGACGGTATTTACAACGAATGGGCTTTGTTAGTTCAAGCTTTTACAGATCCAATCGCCGACAAACGGAAGTATTTTACGAAGAAGCAAGAGTCTGCTAGAAAAGATATTGAAAGAGCTTTTGGAGCTATAAAAAAACAATATTATGTTCTGGCGAACCCGATACGTTATTGGACTCGGGAGAGGATAACGGACGTCGTCTACACGTGTCTGATCCTACACAACATGACGTTAGAAGACGAGGGCAAAGCTATCTGCCAAAACTACCAAGGTGACATTCCGCCACAACCGTCCACAATCAGTGATAAACAAAAACTTCACAACATAGCAAATATCAAGAGCCGTGAGATACACGGGGAGCTTCGACATGAGTTGGTTGAACATTTGTGGGAGAGGCGACCCGATGATCTTGTATTAGATTAGTGTTATTATTAAGTATTATTGTTTGTTTAATTTTTAGTATGTTTTTTTTGTAATTTGAATTTTAAAAAAATGTGTGTTTTTTAATAATTTATGAGTTTTTTTAATAATACGTTTTTTGAATATATTTATAAAAAAATAAAAAAAAAATCCGCTGGAGCCCCTGCTCGCGCCCCTCCACACCAGGGCCAGGGGCTCCAGCGGGGGCTCCAACACCCATCTTATCCAGTTTCTCTCTCTGCCACACGTCACAATATTATTGGCTGGAGCCCCCACTCGCGCCCCCGTTGGAGCCCCCCACACCCCTCAGCCTTATTAAAGTTAGTGTTAATCACTCTTTATATTGGAAATCCTCTGATTGCAATCATTCTGTTTCATCTAAATCTGAATGCTCAATTTATGATACTTTCATGTCATTCTAATAACTTGTCTATGTAATAATAAATTAAAATAAAAAATTTATAAGCAAAAGTTTGAGGTTTAAGGAGAATGATTTTATACTAACCTTAGGTCCCAATTTATATACACGTTCTTCACCATCTTTCACAACAGTAGAGTCTTAAGCTGAGTTTTTGTTGTAGCTCATTGACATGTAAAGCTTCTGACTGTAGTAACAATTGAACATATAAGTAGTAAAGAGGTAGCAATACAGGCATGCAAATTGAGTTAACCAGAAATTTTTTTTTTGTCAAATCATTTTTTGGGCAATTCACAAGAGCTGTAATACTTGAGAAGTAGTTTAAAACTTTTGCATAAACCGTTTTAGGAGGTTGTAAAAACCATTTTTCTGACAAATTTTCGGGTTCAAAGAATGGAGAAAACTGAATTTCACAGGAGAAGCAAATCTTAAGCTCAACCTTCTACACTTCAATATTTTCTGTTAAATTGACCATCTTTTCTTTGAAACTTCTAATCACATAATCTTTTTCTCTACAGTCAGCTTCTTTATCCCAGAGTTGGCATCCATATATACATATTTAGAATAAATAATTATGCATTAAAATAAAACAAATATCCAATACCTTAGAAGAAGGTAGATTGGATAAATAGTTCGGAACATTTTTGGCTTCAGCAATAGGTTTGTTTTGGCCAAACTTGAATACACCAACATCAGCCACTGAAGGTTTGTTTTGTTTGTTTCGGGTGAGTTTAAACTTCATAACAGGTTTGGTCACAAACTTCAACAAAATAATATGTTTATTAAATTGCAAAACAGTATTAAAAAAAATAATAGAACATATATATATATATATAGAACCCCTTTGAGTTTTAAGAACTCGAAAGAACTCAGTGTAACGGTTTTTTTTTTCGAATTTTTTTTACACATACGTAATATATGTAAGTTACATCACGTAAAAACATTACAGAATTTTTTACGCACAGAGCCGACTTTTTACACATGTGTAACGGACGTAAAAGTTAGTGTAACCACTTACATCTTTATTCTCTCTCCTACTTTGACTTTTTTGCCAGATTTAATCTCAACCACATATTCTAATCCACCTAATTAAATGTGTGGCCTAGAATGGAGTTCTTAAGTTTTTACAACTCAACATGGTTCTCAAAAGATCCCTCCCCTATATATATATATATATAGGGGAGATTTCAAATGAGAACCCCTTTGAGTTTTAAGAACCCCTATATATATATATATATATATATATTATATATATTGGATCTTTTGAGAACCATGTTGAGTTGTAAGAACTTAAAAACTCTATTCTAGGCCACACATTTAATTAGGTGGATTGGAATATGTGGTTGAGATTAAATCTGGCAAAAAAGTCAAAGTAGGAGAGAGAATAAAGATGTAAGTAGTTACACTAACTTTTACGTCCGTTACACATGTGTAAAAAGTCGGCTCGGTGCGTAAAAAATTCTATAATTTTTTTACGTGTATGTAACTTACATATATTACGCATGTGTAAAAAGAATTCGAAAAAAAAACCGTTACACCGAGTTCTTTCGAGTTCTTAAAACTCAAAGGGGTTCTCATTTGAAATCTCCCGTGTATATATATATATATATATATATAATAGGGAGCAATAAACATTCGTTGATTCAATAACGAACAGAAGCATTGAATTACTAGTTGATGAATCATCTTAGCAGGTGAAGTAACGTATACCTGTTCACATTTTTGGCCGGTGATAATGAATATTACGGCGTCTCGCCGGAAATTGAAAATTACCATTTTGTCCTCCTTATATGTTTTATTTGTAATATAGATATTAATATTATAGATAAGATAATCGTTGACCATTGATTGCATAGAGATTAGATTAGAGGGGTTCGATTAATTGAAGAGTGATTATTGAGTTTCAATTGAAAGGGTTCGGTTGGGATGCTCGTTATACACGTAACCGATCGAATGAAGTGATTACATAATGATTGCAATTGAAGTCTCCGGAGATGATGCGTAAGGTTGCTTGAGGTAAACTGAAAGGTTGTTGGCGGTGAACATCCTTTAATTTAGCGGCGTCTCTTCTATTTAATTTTGTCGGCGTCTCTATTGTGTCAAATTACCATATTATCCATCCAATGTGTTTTATATATAATATAGATATTACATTGAACTATTAAAGGCCAGAAACTAATTATATTAGAACAGATGTACATGAATAACATAATATGAGTCAGATTACAAAAGATAATTCCCTGGTTCCAAAAGGTCAACGTTGATCAAAAAATCAAAATTAACTATAAAGTCCTTTCGTGGTATATAAAAGGGCAAAAATGCCCTTTTGATAATCAATGGTCTTGCACGCTATACGAATGAATCCCACTTCCCAATTCCATGTTACTAATTTACCTTTTAGAAAATGGCCCATTGGTATTAATCTAAAATCATGCCTGAAACAAAGTGTATATATATATATATATATATATATATATATATATATATATATATATATATATATATATATATATATATATATATATATAGAGGAAGGTTATTCCAAAAATAATTTGTTTTCTAGGAAGACTAGAAATAAATCATAGCCATTGAATCATGTTAATCAATGGTTGAGCTTTAAAATTACCAAAAACCAACATAGTTTTCTAGTATAACTCTTTCACCGTTATAACCGCCATAGTTTACTAGAATTATTCTTTCATCATAATTTTTAATGTCACATGTCAAAAATCTATTGGTTCTTACCATTCCTAGTAAACTACTTATTTTTATTTGAACTCTTATATATATATATATATATATATATATATATATATATATATATATATATATATAAATAGTGTTAGGTTATTGTAAAAAGACAATGTTTTCTAGGAATGGTAAGAATAACTATGGGCCATTAGATTAGGGGATCCAAGGCTTGAGATTTAAAATTAACAAAAATCGACATAGTTTTCTAGAATTATTCTTTTTCCATAGGTTTTAATGCCAAATGTCAAAAATATATTGGTTCTTACCATTCTTATGAAACTCTTTATTCTTATTTGAACCCTTTTATATATATATATATGACTTGTTATTTAAGATTCTAGAAACAATAACTAACTAAATAATAATAAATTTCTCAAGTGTGTTCATTTTATAATATGATAGTTAAATACATAACTAAATCTCCCTTTAAAAATATGAAAAACAAAGACATGACTAAATGTTGTTGATGTTTCCCACTTTGTCTTCTCTACTTGTTGCTCAAAAGCATATCCAGATTATGTACACATGGTTTATATGCAAAATAACATATTGAAAAGTTATATCTAAGAGTATAAAAGCTCCTGGATATCATTAGTAACGAATACAATCTTATCATACAAAAATGATCTGGCACTCAAAGATGCCAAAGTATTATCATACAAATTGAGTTTTATGCTGGATTTATGAATTTTTCATACTCAGAGGCGTTTTGGTTTTTTCAGACTGATTAACAGAAAAGGCAACGGTAAAGTCAAACATCCTTGTATAGTCATTGTAGGTGTTGGTTATGTTTTGCTAAAGCCTGCAAGTTCGATAGCTCTTAGACTTTATAACTCTATTGATAACCTTATTGGGAACGGCTGGTTGAGGGGTTCGAAACTGAATTTTAAACAGATTTTAGATAGACAATTCATGCAGCATTTTATTTGTTTAATAGTCAACACAAACGACTTGCAGCATGAATTTCTATATTATACTTTAACTATTAGTTATTAGTTAAACCATATTTTCATACACAATCAACCATGAACGCGTTGGTTTGACACGTAAACAACCCTTGTGCACTATGCTAAAAGGGTAAACAAAGACAGTTACATACCCAGATCTATTAAAACCTTTGATTGTTTAAAAGTCATTTATATATATATAGGGGTGGAATCTAGAGAGAACTTCTCTTAAATAGAGAACTAGAGAACTAATAAAAACTATTTTTAACTTTTTTTTAAAAAATAATTTGTGATTTTTTTTCTTTCCTCCTTCTAATAAGATGATATTGTTATTTAAAAAAAAAACGGGCGATGCAGTGCATATGTGCACTAATGTGTATTGCATATATACGATAGTGTTTTATTGCATATAATACAACACAATTGCATTATACAATACACACTATTGAATATATGTAAATACAAATACTAATAATTGTACTCGAAACAAACTATCGCATATACGTAATACAACACTAATGCACATATGCACTATATTGTTTTTTTGGTATTTTTGTATATAATATAACACTATTGCACTAATACAATACAAAAAATTGCATATATGCTATTCAACATTATTGCACATATCAAAATACACACTAGTGCACATATGCAATAAAAAAAAAGTCGATGTATTGCATATGTGTGCACTACAACGAGTTTTTTTTATATATTTTTCGAGTAAATGGTAACATAATATAAGAATAATGGCAAAAATGAAAACTTAAAAATATTCTTTTTAATTAAATTAAAAATATTTCTTTATTAGTTCTCTCTTGATCATCTTCCTATATATATATATATATATATATATATATATATATATATATAGGGGACGGTTCAGTGGAGAAATGAAATTAGAGTGAGAAATTGAAGAAAAATGAATCCTCGCCATTAGATATTTTGATCAAAGGCCTACATTAATTCTGGCAGGTTGGTAATTAATTATGCTTTATTAAGAGTTTTTTTAATGAAAAGGGTACAATAGTAATCTTGTGATACAATCAAAATAGGAAACTAAGTTGGTTGTTTGGAAACTTGCTTGTTATAATCAAAACCTCATTGACTTTCCATCTTCCAAATCTGCACAAGATTCGTAATATCAATTATGTTCATCCCTTTATTGCACGATATCTTCCAAATTAAGAGATAATCCATCAAATCTACAAAAGTATTCATGTGATTCTTACAAATCGTCTCAGTTGGTGAAAAGATATCATCTATGTGAAGGTGTGTAGGTCAGTGTAGGCTAAATTAAAAACTCTGGTGACTTGTGTTTTTCAACCATGTATGCTACGAATGTTACCATGTGGAGGTCAATGTAGGGTAATGTATGTGGTTAATAAGTTATTGTGTAGTGTAGGGTACGGTATGCGATGTAAAGTGTGTGATATAAAAGTATAATGACATGTTTCTCTACCAAGTATTGTATAAATATGAACTCGTGTAGGTAAGTGTAGGGAGAATATATGAAACTATTGCGACACAAAATTGCAATTGATATTCTATAAATAACCTGATCATGTCTTCGTTATGTTGTCGAATCATGGCATGTTACGCAAAGCAAAAATAGGGCATAATCGACTCAGTAATCGGTCATGATTTAAGTTTTAAATTAACAAAAATATAGGATTAAAATAATTGTTATGATAATTTGAAAATTCAAAAAACCATTAATACTTACCATATAAAAGAAATTATGAAATTTACTAATAAGCCCATGCATTTAATTAAATGAGAAAAGAAAAAGAAAAAATTTGATTGGTTCAAAATATTTCTCCAACTTCTCACACTAATATGATTCATTAAACTCAACCCTCTATATATATATATATATATATATATATATATATATATATATATATATATATGATTAGTTCATTTCAGAAGTGATTCTTATAGCGAGAAGTGCGAGAAGTGATCTCAACCATTAGATTATTAATCAATGGTTGAAACATTATTGCATTTATTGTAATTAATAAAATTTGAAAGACATTAAAATAAATAAAAAAAGGGTAGTTTAGGCAGAATAAAATAATTAATCATTTAATTTATTTTATCTATCCCTAAATAAAAGCTCAAAGCATAAATATTACTAATTTATGATTTGTAAGTTACAATTTATTTATTTCATTATATGTTAGTGTAAGATTAAATTTTGTTCTTTTTTCATCAATAAACATTTTTTAATTTATAAGATTTAAGTAAAATAGTATCTTCATCTTTGATTACTCCTTTGTAAAAAAAAATAAAAATAGTTCGAAGATTTGTAAAATGGAAAAAAAATATGTACGAATACATTGAAAATGTGTAGAAAAAAAAAATAAGATGTGTATGAGAAAATAAAGATGTGTAGGGAAAAAATTAAGATGTGTATGTAAATTAAAGATGTGTAGGAAAAATTTGAAGCTGTGTAGGAAGAAATTAAATATGCGTAGGAAAAAATTGAAGATATGTAGGAAGAAAAAAAAAGTGTACGACGAATGTAGATGTGTAGGAAAAAGAATATGTTGTGCATGAGAAAATTAAATATGTGTAGGGAAAAAAATTAAGATGTGTATGAGAAAATTAAAGATGAGTAGGAAAAATTTGAAGCTGTGTAGGAAGAAATTAAATATGCGTAGGAAAAATTGAAGATGTGTAGGAAAAAAAGTGTACAACGAATGTAGATGTGTAGGAAAAAAAATATGTTGTGCATAAGAAAATTAAAGATGTGTAGGGAAAAAAAAATTAATATGTGTATGAGAAAATTAAATATGTGTAGGAAGAAATTAAAGATGTGTATGAATAAATTAAATATGTGTAGGAAACATAAGAAAATGTGTAGGACGAAAAACATACGTATGAATATAATTGAAAATGAGTATGAAAAAAATTAAGACGTGTGTGAAAAATATTAAAGATATGTAGGAAACATTTGAAGGGGTGTAAGAAAAAATTATAATTGTGTAGGATGAACTCAAGATATAGGGTAAAAAATTATAAAGATAAATTTATTGTTTTATGAATTTATTGATTTTTTAATTGTTTTAGTTATTTTGATTATTTTAGTTAGAAATGTAACTCATATGGTTTAATTATATATACTAATTGGAGAGAGAATAAATTTATATTACTTTAATATCATTTTCATATATTTTTAATTATGTAAAATTGAAAATTAAATGAGTGGTCTAGATTGACTTCTCGCACTTCTCGCTATAACTTAACTTCTTGCATGATCCATCCCCTATATATATATATATATACACACACATGGGTTGGGTAAGTCATTCAAAGCCTTAGATACAACATGAACGTCATCATTAGAGAACACTTTAAGTTGTTGCAACACCTGAAAACACTTATATTGAAAATAAATCAAACATTAAAAACATCAAAACAGAATTTAGTATTGAAACTTGTCATTTTAGCATCCTCTGTCTTCAACGTAGGAACATGTTAACTGACATAGAGAGCATCACAAATACTAACCGACTCCAAAAAGGACAATCACCAACATATTTTTCCTCTGGATGTTTTACTAACAAAATAAAATAAAACATCTATGTTTCTTGCGTTTCGTTCATGCGTTATTATAAATATATCAGAAATAATAAGGTAGATATTAGATACCTTTCGAGGAAGTCTTTTAAGGATGACCATTAATGTCTGAGATATCAAGTTTGAAAAACGAGGTCCAATTGCAACAGATTCAAGTAATATGCAATAATGAAATAAAAAAAATTATTAGGGTATTACAAAGTTGCAAAAGGTGAGATTAACAATCATAAAAAAAATGGTTGGTTTGATTAATTACCAGATAGTGCGTTCACAAGCAGGCCCAATAAGCCCAAATAAAGAGCCAAGTTGTAGGGGTATGGTACTAAACCCGGTTTTACGACCCTAAATTTATTATGTTTGGCTTATTTTATTATATGGACTAATACAATGTTATTGGGCTGAGGGTGTTTTGTGGAGGTAACCCTAACTGGGCTAGGCCCATTAGGGTACCATGATGGTGGCCATGAGACTCTCTATATAAGGAGGTCTCCACCTCCTTACAAAGGGGTCATGCTCAATAAGAGCCACCACCACTTTTTTGTGTCTGTAAACAAGAGATCCTCAGGATTTCTTAGCAGTCACCTCCACACCCCCAAAAAACCATTGCAGGTCTCAAGCAGCCGGAGAAGAAGATCAAGACGTGGTTCGTTCATCTCGAAAATCCGTGGAAACATCGTCATGGATCAGGTCAGATTCATCTCACGAGTCGACATTGGCGCCATCCGTGGGACGGCAACGAACTACCTTTCGATCTTCATCTCGGCTGTCAGATCTCTCCCAGGAAAAACCCAGATCTGGAAGTTTACAGAAAAAGGCTTCAAGGCTTGTTCTATTAAAGCTCAAAAAGATCCATAGATCTAAAAGAGGCTTCCAGATCTGTGCAAAAAGAAACTGCCTGATTCGAATGATCAGGTCTCCGGATCTGTGATGGTTTTAAATCTGCTCGGAGCTTCAGATCTATCTAGATCTGATTTACAGATCTAGATCTAGATTACAGACCTGGATTTTAGGTTTAAAGTTGCAGATCTGACTCTAAAATTGCAGATCCAGAAATTACCAGACTTCCGCCGCCATGTACGCGCGCCCGCGGATTCTCACTCCGCAGCCGTGCATGTGCCGCCGCGGAAACCACCATTTGGGTTTTGCGCAAGAGACCTCCGCCATGCACGCGCACTCACGAGTCACCACTCCATCGCCGTGCATGCGCGCATCAGGCCTCGCGCCAAACTTAAAGGTTGGGAATCCTCATAATATCCCATATGGCTACGCGCCAAACTTAAAGGTTGGGAATCCTCATAATATCCCACATGGCTACGCGCCAAACTTAAAGGTTGGGAATCCTCTTAATATCCCACATGGCTACGCGCCAAACTTAAAGGTTGGGAATCCTCATAATATACCATATGGCTACGCGCCAAACTTAAAGGTTGGGAATCCTCATAATATCCCACATGGCTACGCGCCAAACTTAAAGGTTGGGAATCCTTATAATATCCCATATGGCTACGCGCCAAACTTAAAGGTTGGGAATCCTCATAATATCCCATATGGCTACGCGCCAAACTTAAAGGTTGGGAATCCTCATAATATCTCATATGGCTACCCGCCATACTTAAAGGTTGGGAATCCTCATAATATCCCATATGGCTACGCGCCATACTTAAAGGTTGGGAATCCTCATAAACCCATACGGCTTCGCGCCGAATACAAGACCGAACGCGGCTCCGCTCCGTTCAACATGCACACCACCATGATGCTTGAGCGCAGTCGCATATCACATGCTCATGCACCACATATGCTCACGCATCACAGATGCTCACGCATATTACATATGCTTACGCATCACATGCTCTCACATCAGTCTACGCGCACGCGCACACAACATCTGCGCATGGCGCATGACACAAAGTCTACGCGCACGCGCATGCAACAACTGCGCGTGGCGCGAGACATCAAGTCTACGCGCACGCGCATGCAACATCTGCGCGTGCGCATAACACAAAGCCAGAGCCTATGAGCACGCGCACGCAACATCTGCGCATGGCGCACAGTCTACGCGCACGCGCACGCAACATTTGCGCGTGGCGCGGGACATAAAGTCTACGCGCACGCGCAAGCTTTATTTTTCTTATAGCTCGTAAGTCGCCTCACGCGCAAGCTCCATTATTATTACAGCCCGTAAGTCGCCTCACGCGCAGGCTTTATTATTATTATAGCTCGTAAGCCGCAACTCGCGCAAGCTTCATTATTCTTACAGCCCGTAAGTCGCCTCACGCGCAGGCTTTATTATTATTATAGTTCGTAAGCCGCAACTCGCGCAAGCTTCATTATTCTTATAGCTCGTAAGTCGCCTCACGCGCAAACTTTATTTTACAGCTCATAAGTCGCCTCGCGCGCAAGCTTCATTATTCTTATAGCTCGTAAGTCGCCTCACGCGCAAGCTTTATTTTTCTTACAGCTCATAAGTCGCCTCGCGCGCAAGCTTTATTATTATTATAGCTCGTAAGCCGCAACTCGCGCAAGCCTTATTATTCTTATAGCTCGTAAGTCGCCTCACGCGCAAGCTTTATTTTTCTTACAGCTCATAAGTCGCTTCGCGCGCAAGCTTCATTATTATTATAGCTCGTAAGCCGCAACTCGCGCAAGCCTTATTATTCTTATAGCTCGTAAGTCGCCTCACGCGCAAGCTTTATTTTACAGCTCGTAAGTCGCCTCACGCGCAAGCTTCATTATTCGTATAGCTCGTAAGTCGCCTCGCGTGCAGTCTTTATTATTCTCATAGATCCGTAAGTCGCCTCGCGCACAGGCTTTATTATTCTCATAACTCATAAGCTGCCTCGCGCGCAAGTTATGTTACATTATTATCAAGATGCGCGCTCCATCTTTTATCAGGCCTCGCGCCACTATGATGCGTGCTATATCTTATTTATGTCAGGGCACCATCATTATCACAAGGACCGCAACATGTCACCATCATGGGGAAAACCTCCCAAAACTCAGACAATAAAGACAAGACCGAAGGAAAGGGAAAAAACTGCCCTATGACCTAACACACCTCATAAAGTCCAGCGCTCCACCTAGACGCTTGCGCGCCCAGGAGCAACGCTGGACTTGGGGGGCTTGTAGGGGTATGGTACTAAACCCGGTTTTACGACCCTAAATTTATTATGTTTGGCTTATTTTATTATATGGACTAATACAATGTTATTGGGCTGAGGGGGTTTTGTGGAGGTAACCCTAACTGGGCTAGGCCCATTAGGGTACCATGATGGTGGCCATGAGACTCTCTATATAAGGAGGTCTCCACCTCCTTACAAAGGGGTCATGCTCAATAAGAGCCACCACCACTTTTTTGTGTCTGTAAACAAGAGATCCTCAGGATTTCTTAGCAGTCACCTCCACACCCCCAAAAAACCATTGCAGGTCTCAAGCAGCCGGAGAAGAAGATCAAGACGTGGTTCGTTCATCTCGAAAATCCGTGGAAACATCGTCATAGATCAGGTCAGATTCATCTCACGAGTCGACACAAGTCCCCAACGGCCCAACCTGTGTGGTAATAATGATCCATGAGGAAAATAAAATTCTCCAGTTTTAGGGACCTAGAAAGAAAGTTGGGCATTATGGAATGAAAAACGAAGAAGGAAGAACAAAAGTAGTGAGTTTAGGGATATGAAATGATACTAATAGTAATGCATAGTTCCAACCATCTGTTGTTCTTTCTTCAAAACAAAGTCATGTTAGCATTAACTTCAAGCTCTTTTTAAAAGTTCTTCATGATGGTAAGATGGAAAAAACGATATTATAGCATAAGAAAAATCACGAAAACCATAGAAAAACCTTTGGCTGAAATCTAAAATTGTAAAGATTTCTTGGTGTCTCTCTCTTTATATGAATAATAATAAGTTGTTAATCCTTTAGGCTTACTCTAACTAATCAATCATTAAAAACAATTTACAACTTCTAATAATTATCATAATTACTAACCCCACTAAATGGATTATCATAATAATTCCTTAAACCCCACTAAATGGTAAACTTTTAGGCTTCCTCCAAGTTAAATAGGAAAAGGATACAAGAGTAAATACACAAAACATGATGATTCATCAAGTTGCACGAGACGCTTTAAGAATGAAATGAGGTAATAACAAATTGTCTTTTCTGCCCAATTATGAAATTACGTTTATATCCCCGTCCTTTAATTATGAATTTACTCTTCCATCCATTACTCCTCCTTAATAATATATATACTAATAGTAATGCATAGTTCCAACCATCTGTTGTTCTTTCTTCAAAACAAAGTCATATTAACATTAACTTCAAGCTCTTTTTACAAGTTCTTCATGATGGTAAGATGGAAAAAAAGATATAATAGCATAAGAAAAATCACAAAAATCATAAAAAAACCAGTAGCTTTTTTGGGCTGAAATCTAAAATTGTAAAGATTTCTTGGTCTCTCTCTCTCTTTATATGAATAATAATAAGTTGTTAATCCTTTGGGCTTACTCTAACTAATCAATTATTGAAAACAATTTATAGCTTCTAATAATTATCATAATTACTTAAACCGCACTAAACGGATTATCATAATGGTTCCTTAATCCTCACTAAATGGTAAACCTTTGGGCTTACTCCAAGTTGAATACGCGAAGGATACAAGAGTAAATACACAAACTATGATGCTTCATCAAGTTGCAAGAGAAACTTTAAGAATGAAATGAGGTAATGGCAAATTACTTTTTCTGCCTAATTATGAAATATGTTTATATCCTTGTCCTCTAATTGTGATTTACTCTTCTATCCATCACTACTCCTTAATAAAATAATAATATACATAGATAAAAATATTAATGCATTTTATAAATAATTTATATGTAAATATGTGCACTTGAATGCATGCATCAATAGGTGTTAATTGATAAGTTGTTGGAGTGTGTATTTCATATATTGCATAACTAACTAATACATGTTATAAAAAAACATGCTTCCATTAATATACATTCCCTGCCCAAGACTGTGAAGCTTATAGAGCCAGTATGGTATAGGCATTCCATCCCAACTCATTGGCAACTTCAAAGGATTATATATTTGCTAGTTTTCATCATCACTCTTGATATCAGGTACTTCCTCCTAAAAATTAAAAAAATAATTTAATAATGCTTATTTTATTATGTTTTATAACATTATCACATACAATAATCAAAACAAAACTTGCATCCTCCCTTTCAACGTCTATTTCCTCGTACATCTGAGTTTGCTTCTTCTCAGCATTTTCTTTTGTTCGTATTATTTTCTACACAAAGAAACATAGGATCACTTTCACCTTAATATATATATATATATAACCTCTTTTCAAAAACATAATAATCGTAACACATAAAATTCGATGAAAAATGCAATGAGACGTGCTATTTATTCCATTGCCTTCTCTTGCCTTGAAGTAATCATTTGCTAAAATCATGAGACTTTTAAGATGATAGCATTGTGGTTAATAACTAATAATAATTACCATAATTACTTTAACCCACTAATTGTTAACGCATAATAATTATTATAATTACCTGAACCCACTAATGGTAAACCTTTGGGTTCCTCCAACTTCATTAGGCAAAGAACGTAAAAGTAATTTCAAGTTTCACCAAGCGTTTTAAGAACGGATAGGTGTTGACAAATTACTTTTTATGCTAATTAGTCTCTTTCGCCCTTGTCATATAATTATGAAATTACCTCCATTTTTATGCCCAATTATGAAATGTCTCTTTTATCCTCGTTATGCAATTGTGAAATTACCTCCATTGTCCATCACTCTTATAAATATAATATGTATATATATAGGGAAATGTTAAAATACAAAAAAACCCCTCAACAAAAAATGCAAAAAAAATCGATAAAAGATCAACTCAATATATAAATAAAACCGAAAAAAAATTTAAAAACTCAAATGTTTACTTCGTCAGTCTTGTTCTAGAAAAAATGACAAAAAGACGCAATGCCGAGATCAAAGACACAATGACGAAAATGAATAAAATTCATAATTAAAAGACACTAAAGATCACAAAATATAACACAATTTGAAGCAACACAATATCAAGAGAAAAAAAGACGCAGTGTCAAGAAAAAAATGCACAATCAATGACGAAAATAAATATAAAATACATTGATAAACAAAAAGAGAGAATAACATTTTCCCCTCAACATTGTGTCTTTGTTTAACGAGAAAGAAGGTGGAAACATTTTTATGTTTTTACTTTTTTTATATTTTAATTAAATTTTGAGTTATGATTTTTTTATTACTTTTTTGAGGATTTTCTTTTTGTGTGGCTATAAATCGTTCTTATCCTTCTTATTTTGTCACACTTTGTAGAATAACTTGACCATATATATATATATGTATGTATATATATATATATATATATACAGAGAGAGAGAGAGATAAATTAGCTTGGTAATTGTTGATGATCCATACTAACCTTACTAGCTAATAAAGGGTTTCCTCTTTGTTGGATATAAGAGAGAGATTAAGATTAACAACATAACTTAACCACACATGCATAACAATTTCGTGTGCCTCCTTTCTTCCAAAACCAGGTTCCTCTCAAGAACCCTAATTCTCATTCTTAACTACACATCCAAAATGGGAGCTCGACCAAGATGACAATCATATCGTCTACATCCTTCTCAGTTGCAGTTACTACTCTCCCTTTTGTAACATGTATGCATGTTATCCTAAGTTTATCATATTATCATGTTTTACCATTACTAACATGAAAAACTAATCACCAAATTTTATATATATATAGGATCAGGATCATGTGAGAACTTTTTGAGAATTGAGAACTATGAGAACCATTTTGAACCACAAAAAAACCCAAAAATAAAAAAAAAATCATAAAACAAAAAAAAAACACAAAAGTAAAAAAAATAAAAAAACCAAAGTTCTTATCTATCATCTGGTTTCTAAAAAAAACGAAAAAAAAAATTCTCGGTTTCCCTAAAATATACATATATGTATAATATGTACACACATGTTTTTTTCCTATACACATATGTATAATTTAAGGTAAATGATAATGTACATATGTGTACATTACGTTACTAGAGATTAAATGAAAGTATACATATGTGTATAGGTATAATACGAATTAAAAAGAAAAAAAATCGGTTTTTTTATTATACATATATGTATAATATGTACACACATGCTTTTTCCTATACACATACGTATAATTTAAGGTAAATGATGATGTACATATGTGTACAGTACGTAACTAGAGATTAAATGAAAGTAAACATATGTGTATAGGTATAATACAAATTAAAAAGAAAATTTTTTTTCGGTTTTTCTTTTTTTTTTTAATGAAACCGAAATGAAATATACGAATTTTGGTTTTTTTACTTTTTTAAAATTTTCATTTTTTTGTTTTATAATTTTTTAAATATTTTTTTAGAGGTTTTTTTTAGTGGTCCAAAATGGTTCTCAAAGTTCTCAAGTTGTCAATGGTTCTCTTAGGATTCTTACCCTATATATATATATGTATATATATATGTGTGTGTGTATATATATATATATACTTCACTACCGATTTCATTATCCTCTAAAATGTCGATCCAAACGTTGAAAACACAAAAACATTATTCTGAATACTATTAGATCTGTCTTAAAATTTATTATCATTATGTTGAAAAGAAAATTCAACATCCTTCTCAGTTGCAGTTACTACTCTCCTTGTTGTAATATTTATGCATGCTATCATAGGTTTATCATATTATCATGATTTTCTATTACTAACATGAAGGACTAGTCAACAAATTTTAGATACATACACACACACACTGCCGGCTCTAGGGTCAACCAAGTAAGGTAGCCACTTTGGGCCTCCACATTCATAGGGCCATCATATATATATATATATATATATATATATATATATATATATATATATATATATATATATATATATATATATATATATATATAAATATATAAATATATACAGAGGGTGGAGTTATAATAAGAAGTGAAATGTGTCTAAAAAGTGTAAGAAGTAATATGGTGCGTTAGATTTAGTGATCTGATGGTCTAGATGGAAAGTGTGTTTTTTAGGCGGTGTGTTTTATTTTTATATTTGTTTTATAACACTCTAAGGGCATAATTGTCTAGTGTGTTGTATTATATGTGGAAACAAAATTAAATTACAACACCAAAAACACATCGTAATCTGTATTACAATGTGTTTTAAAACACAACACCAAATATTAATCCATATTTAAAACACAACATCAAGAACACCAAGAACAAAAACACACTTAACTAAAAAAACACACCAATAATTAAAACATAATTAGTATTAATTCTAACTACAAAAAATATATATTAAAGCATAACATATTAAGCCGACGACGTTTCATTCACCTCTGCCGTCACAACCACCGCCTCCGCCGCCGCCGTACACTCCCCACTCAACTGTCACCACCATTCACTTCCGTTGTCATCACCACCGCCTCCGCCGACTTACACCCCCACTCCACCGTCACCACCATCCACCTCCGCCGTCGGTAAACCACCGTGTTCCGCCATAACGGTGGTTGAACGTGATGGACCCCCCTACATTTCAAGATCAACCTCATGAATCAGAAAAACTAAAAATTCATTCAATTACCCCCTTTTATGTTTATGAAAGTCATGATAAACTCAATACTATGATTTAAACATATAACACAAAAAAAGAATAAAAAACTAATGATCAAATAAGATTCAATCTAAAACAAATTCCGTTTTTGAAAAATCAATAAAAAATTAATTTAAAAACAAATTACGTGTTTGCATTATGCATTAGATTCAATCTAAAAAAATAATAAAAAAAATCCTCTTGTATGTTTCTGAAAACAAATTCTGAAGAGAAATCAAATAAGATTCTCTTCACTATAAACATACTTGCTTTCTCAACACCCATACGGCCATACGTTGAAGGCTTGAAGCAGGCATATTCAAGTTGTCTTTCAAACACACTTTATTTCTCCTGATTGAATCCAAAACCTTAGACGGAATACTCTTCATGTCACCGTGAACCTCGAACTTCTCGAAGTAAATCGGCGCGTGCATCGCCTCCATGACTTGTTCCACAGCTCCGGTGACAAGAGGGCGGATGTCAAGGATTAGGGTTAGGTACCAGGTGCGCCGTCGCCGGGTCGGGCATGTAGGTGATGGAACGTGTGGTGGTGGGGTGTTGGTGGAGTAACTGCAATCGGTAGAGTACGACGAACCATTGGATTAGATTAGGGTTTGGTTGATTCAATTGGGGAAAGAGTTTTCTGCAAATGGTGATATACGCATTGCAGGAGAGAGATGAGATAAGAGAAGAGAAGGATCAACTTTTTAATAATCTAACCTATAATAACTCCAAAATTAATTCTAAAAATAATAAAATATTTATGGACCATCCTACCCTCTTTTGTTATATTTCATCCAATGGTCCATATTACTTCTTACACTTTTTAGGAAAAAACCACTTCTTATTATAACCTTGCTCTCTCTCTCTCTCTCTCTATCTCTCTCTCTCTCTCTCTCTCTCTCTATATATATATATATATATGACTTCACTACCGATTTCATTATCCTCTAAAATGTCGATCCAAACATTGAAAACACAAAACCTTTATTCTGAATACTATTAGATCTGTGTTAAAATTTATTATCATTATGTTGAAAAGAAAATTTTTTTCAACATCCTTCTCAGTTGCAGTTACTACTCTCCTTGTTGTAATATTTATGCATGCTATCATAGGTTTATCATATTATCATGATTTTCTATTACTAACATGAAGAATTAGTCAACAAATTTTAGATACAAACACACACACATTGCCGGCTCTAGGGTCAACCAAGTCAGGCAGCCACTTTGAGCCTCCACATTCATAGGGCCATCAAAAAATTTAAGGATTTAATATTATAAAAGAAAAAGATAGTGAAGAATACTCATTTGGGCCCGAATTATCCCTTCATCTCCTTATTTAATCAACTTAGTTTTATTTATTTAACATTTATGCCATGCTGTTAGTTTTATATGTCTGATTTGATCTAGTTTTTGGGTTAAAAAATGTCAAATGAAAAGTAAAAAATCGTCATTCCAAAGGGCCTCAAATTTTTATTTCGGTTTAGGCATCCGAACACGTTAAGTGGCCCTGCACACGCGCGCACACACACACACATATACATATATTCACTTTTTATCGATTTCATTATCCTCTAAAATGTCGATCCAAACACTTGTTGAAAACAGAAAAACTTTATTTCGAATACAATTAGATCTGTGTTAAAATTTATTATCATTATATTGAAAAGAAAATTTCTAGATATAATCAGAGAGGGGCATTACCGTCAAAATCAAGCCTTCATTATCTCCCAAATGCATGCCATATACCGTTGTAATAGTTGTATACATTATTGGCCCATGCACCAGGAATTCTATTTTGCCACCTTGAATAAGACCTAAAAAGGTGGATGCACACGTAAATTTAATCTGTTGTTACTATTCTCCATGTTGTAACATGTATGCATGTTATCATATTATCATGTATTTCCATTACTAATATGAAGAATTAATCAACAATATATATATATATATATATATATATATAGACTTTGTTACCGATTTCATTATCCTCTAAAATGTCGATCCAAACACTTGTTGAAAACATAAAAACTTTATTCTGAATACAATTAGATCTGTGTTAAAAGTTATTATCATAGTAAAAGAAAATTTCTTTTCAACATCCTTAATTCTCAGCTGCAGTTACTACTCTCTCTGCTGTAATAGGTATGCATGTTATCATAGGTTTATCATATTATCATATTTTTCATTACCAACATGAACTAATCAAGAAATATATATATATATATATATATATATATATATATATATATAGGGGATGGATCATGCGAGAAGTCAAGTTATATCGAGAAGTGCGAGAAGTCAATCTTGCCCATTAATTTGTTGATCAATGGTCTATAATCAAAATTACATTATTGTAACTTATTGGGGTCCTCATTTAATGCATTTTAATTCTATAAGAGTATTTTGCTACCTTTTAGTTTCCGTATTTAATGTCTTTCAAATCAACTAGTTTTTACATAAATTTTATATAATTATCAAAAACTCAAAATACCTAGTCTACGTAGTATATGATGTTTATATTTGTGTTATTTTTTTTTATTATGGTGTTGTTGTGTGTAGGTAAAATTATGTGTAGAAGTTATGTCATATGTGTAGGTATGCCTATATGAGTGAGTGTATTGTTGGTGCAATTTCTTTTTATACGATATGTGTCATTTGTGTACATACTACTTTTTTGGTACCCAATTCTCTTGTGAAGGAATGCAATAAATAAATTTTACAAGTGTAGGTTATTAGAATGATTAGTTATTTATTACATATAGTTTAATATAAAAAATAAAAGAGTTTAGTTTGTACTATGTAGGTTCATATATATATTGTGTATGTGGTATTTCAAATTGTGTATGTGTAAATTTTATAATGTGTAGGTTCACATATGTTCTGTGTAGATGGTATTTTGAATTGTGTATGTGTAAAATTTTATCGTATGTAAGATCATTTATATGCTGTGTAGGTTCATATGTATTGTGTATGAGTTATTTCGAATTGCGTATGTTTATAGACTTTATCGTATGTAGGATCATTTATGTACTGTTTATGTGGTATTTCGAATTGTGCAGGTGTAAATTTAATCATGTATCGGATCATATATGCACCCATGTAGGTGATATTTTGAATCGTGTATGTGTAAATTTTAGCGTTTATAGGTTTACATATGTACTGTGTAGGTGTCATTTAAAATTGTATGCGTAAATTTTAATGTGTATAAGATTATTAATATAATGTGTAGGTGGTTTTATGAATTTGGTATAAAGTTAAAAATCTTCCTAGATTTGCTTAAGTATGGAAAAATTATGATGAAGAAATTAATCATAGATTAAAAAATTAATTAAAAAAACAAAATGTAGTTTGTTAATTTGTTATATGTGTTGATAAACAGGAATATTTTTAGTAATTGAAACTAATTATATGATAAAAATACTTAGTGATCTGATGGTCTAGATGGAAAGTGTGTTTTTTAGGCGGTGTGTTTTATTTTTATATTTGTTTTATAACACTCTAAGGGCATAATTGTCTAGTGTGTTGTATTATATGTGGAAACAAAATTAAATTACAACACCAAAAACACATCGTAATCTGTATTACAATGTGTTTTAAAACACAACACCAAATATTAATCCATATTTAAAACACAACATCAAGAACACCAAGAACACTAAGAACAAAAACACACTTAACTAAAAAAACACACCAATAATTAAAACATAATTAGTATTAATTCTAACTACAAAAAATATATATTAAAGCATAACATATTAAGCCGACGACGTTTCATTCACCTCTGCCGTCACCACCACCGCCTCCGCCGCCGCCGTACACTCCCCACTCAACTGTCACCACCATTCACTTCCGCTGTCATCACCACCGCCTCCGCCGACGTACACCCCCACTCCACCGTCACCACCATCCACCTCCGCCGTCGGTAAACCACCGTGTTCCGCCATAACGGTGGTTGAACGTGATGGACCCCCCTACATTTCAAGATCAACCTCATGAATCAGAAAAACTAAAAATTCATTCAATTACCCCCTTTTATGTTTATGAAAGTCATGATAAACTCAATACTATGATTTAAACATATAACACAAAAAAAGAATAAAAAAGTAATGATCAAATAAGATTCAATCTAAAACAAATTCTGTTTTTGAAAAATCAATAAAAAATTAATTTAAAAACAAATTACGTGTTTGCATTATGCATTAGATTCAATCTAAAAAAATAATAAAAAAAATCCTCTTGTATGTTTCTGAAAACAAATTCTGAAGAGAAATCAAATAAGATTCTCTTCACTATAAACATACTTGCTTTCTCAACACCCATACGGCCATACGTTGAAGGCTTGAAGCAGGCATATTCAAGTTGTCTTTCAAACACACTTTATTTCTCCTGATTGAATCCAAAACCTTAGACGGAATACTCTTCATGTCACCGTGAACCTCGAACTTCTCGAAGTAAATCGGCGCGTGCATCGCCTCCATGACTTGTTCCACAGCTCCGGTGACAAGAGGGCGGATGTCAAGGATAAGGGTTAGGTACCAGGTGCGCCGTCGCCGGGTCGGGCATGTAGGTGATGGAACGTGTGGTGGTGGGGTGTTGGTGGAGTAACTGCAATCGGTAGAGTACGACGAACCATTGGATTAGATTAGGGTTTGGTTGATTCAATTGGGGAAAGAGTTTTCTGCAAATGGTGATATACGCATTGCAGGAGAGAGATGAGATAAGAGAAGAGAAGAATCAACTTTTTAATAATCTAACCTATAATAACTCCAAAATTAATTCTAAAAATAATAAAATATTTATGGACCATCCTACCCTCTTTTGTTATATTTCATCCAATGGTCCATATTACTTCTTACACTTTTTAGGAAAAAATCACTTCTTATTATAACCTTACTCTCTCTCTCTCTCTCTCTCTCTCTCTCTCTCTCTCTCTATATATATATATATATATATATATATATATATATATATATATGACTTCACTACCCGATTTCATTATCCTCTAAAATGTCGATCCAAACATTGAAAACACAAAACCTTTATTCTGAATACTATTAGATCTGTGTTAAAATTTATTATCATTATGTTGAAATGAAAATTTCTTTTCAACATCCTTCTCAGTTGCAGTTACTACTCTCCTTGTTGTAATATTTATGCATGCTATCATAGGTTTATCATATTATCATGATTTTCTATTACTAACATGAAGAACTAGTCAACAAATTTTAGATACAAACACACACACATTGCCGGCTCTAGGGTCAACCAAGTCAGGCAGCCACTTTGAGCCTCCACATTCATAGGGCCATCAAAAAATTTAAGGATTTAATATTATAAAAGAAAAAGATAGTGAAGAATACTCATTTGGGCCAGAATTATCCCTTCATCTTCTTATTTAATCAACTTAGTTTTATTTATTTAACATTTATGCCATGCTGTTAGTTTTATATGTCTGATTTGATCTAGTTTTTGGGTTAAAAAATGTCAAATGAAAAGTAAAAAATCGTCATTCCAAAGGGCCTCAAATTTTTATTTCGGTTTAGGCCTCCGAACACGTTAAGTGGCCCTGCACACGCGCGCGCGCACACCCACACACATATATACATATATTCACTTTTTATCGATTTCATTATCCTCTAAAATGTCGATCCAAACACTTGTTGAAAACAGAAAAACTTTATTTCGAATACAATTAGATCTGTGTTAAAATTTATTATCATTATATTGAAAAGAAAATTTCTGGATATTTTCAGAGAGGGGCATTACCGTCAAAATCAAGCCTTCATTATCTCCCAAATGCATGCCATATACCGTTGTAATAGTTGTATACATTATTGGCCCATGCACCAGGAATTCTATTTTGCCACCTTGAATAAGACCTAAAAAGGTGGATGCACACGTAAATTTAATCTGCAGTTACTATTCTCCATGTTGTAACATGTATGCATGTTATCATATTATCATGTATTTCCATTACTAATATGAAGAATTAATCAACAATATATTTATATATATATATAGACTTTGTTACCGATTTCATTATCCTCTGAAATGTCGATCCAAACACTTGTTGAAAACATAAAAACTTTATTCTGAATACAATTAGATCTGTGTTAAAAGTTATTATCATAGTAAAAGAAAATTTCTTTTCAACATCCTTAATTCTCAGCTGCAGTTACTACTCTCTCTGCTGTAATAGGTATGCATGTTATCATAGGTTTATCATATTATCATATTTTTCATTACCAACATGAAGAACTAATCAAGAAATATATATATATATATATATATATATATATATATATATATATATATATATATATATATATATATATATATAGGGGATGGATCATGCGAGAAGTCAAGTTATATCGAGAAGTGCGAGAAGTTAATCTTGCCCATTAATTTGTTGATCAATGGTCTATAATCAAAATTACATTATTGTAACTTATTGGGGTCCTCATTTAATGCATTTTAATTCCATAAGAGTATTTTGCTACCTTTTAGTTTCCGTATTTAATGTCTTTCAAATCAACTAGTTTTTACATAAATTTTATATAATTATCAAAAACTCAAAATACCTAGTCTACGTAGTATATGATGTTTATATTTGTGTTATTTTTTTTTTATTATGGTGTTGTTTTGTGTAGGTAAAATTATGTGTAGAAGTTATGTCATATGTGTAGGTATGCCTATATGAGTGAGTGTATTGTTGGTGCAATTTCTTTTTATTGATATGTGTCATTTGTGTACAAACTACTTTTTTGGTACCCAATTCTCTTGTGAAGGAATGCAATAAATAAATTTTACAAGTGTAGGTTATTAGAATGATTAGTTATTTATTACATATAGTTTAATATAAAAAATAAAAGAGTTTAGTTTGTACTATGTAGGTTCATATATATACTGTGTATGTGGTATTTCAAATTGTGTATGTGTAAATTTTATAATGTGTAGGTTCACATATGTTCTGTGTAGATGGTATTTTGAATTGTGTATGTGTAAAATTTTATCGTATGTAAGATCATTTATATGCTGTGTAGGTTCATATGTATTGTGTATGAGTTATTTCGAATTTCGTATGTTTATAGACTTTATCGTATGTAGGATCATTTATGTACTGTTTATGTGGTATTTCGAATTGTGCAGGTGTAAATTTAATCATGTATAGGATCATATATGCACCCATGTAGGTGATATTTTGAATCGTGTATGTGTAAATTTTAGCGTTTATAGGTTTACATATGTACTGTGTAGGTGTCATTTAAAATTGTATGCGTAAATTTTAATGTGTATAAGATTATTAATATAATGTGTAGGTGGTTTTATGAATTTGGTATAAAGTTAAAAATCTTCCTAGATTTGCTTAAGTATGGAAAAATTATGATGAAGAAATTAATCATAGATTAAAAAATTAATTAAAAAAACAAAATGTAGTTTGTTAATTTGTTATATGTGTTGATAAACAGGAATATTTTTAGTAATTGAAACTAATTATATGATAAAAATACTTAGTGATCTGATGGTCTAGATGGAAAGTGTGTTTTTTAGGCGGTGTGTTTTATTTTTATATTTGTTTTATAACACTCTAAGGGCATAATTGTCTAGTGTGTTGTATTATATGTGGAAACAAAATTAAATTACAACACCAAAAACACATCGTAATCTGTATTACAATGTGTTTTAAAACACAACACCAAATATTAATCCATATTTAAAACACAACATCAAGAACACCAAGAACACTAAGAACAAAAACACACTTAACTAAAAAAACACACCAATAATTAAAACATAATTAGTATTAATTCTAACTACAAAAAATATATATTAAAGCATAACATATTAAGCCGACGACGTTTCATTCACCTCTGCCGTCACCACCACCGCCTCCGCCGCCGCCGTACACTCCCCACTCAACTGTCACCACCATTCACTTCCGCTGTCATCACCACCGCCTCCGCCGACGTACACCCCCACTCCACCGTCACCACCATCCACCTCCGCCGTCGGTAAACCACCGTGTTCCGCCATAACGGTGGTTGAACGTGATGGACCCCCCTACATTTCAAGATCAACCTCATGAATCAGAAAAACTAAAAATTCATTCAATTACCCCCTTTTATGTTTATGAAAGTCATGATAAACTCAATACTATGATTTAAACATATAACACAAAAAAAGAATAAAAAAGTAATGATCAAATAAGATTCAATCTAAAACAAATTCTGTTTTTGAAAAATCAATAAAAAATTAATTTAAAAACAAATTACGTGTTTGCATTATGCATTAGATTCAATCTAAAAAAATAATAAAAAAAATCCTCTTGTATGTTTCTGAAAACAAATTCTGAAGAGAAATCAAATAAGATTCTCTTCACTATAAACATACTTGCTTTCTCAACACCCATACGGCCATACGTTGAAGGCTTGAAGCAGGCATATTCAAGTTGTCTTTCAAACACACTTTATTTCTCCTGATTGAATCCAAAACCTTAGACGGAATACTCTTCATGTCACCGTGAACCTCGAACTTCTCGAAGTAAATCGGCGCGTGCATCGCCTCCATGACTTGTTCCACAGCTCCGGTGACAAGAGGGCGGATGTCAAGGATAAGGGTTAGGTACCAGGTGCGCCGTCGCCGGGTCGGGCATGTAGGTGATGGAACGTGTGGTGGTGGGGTGTTGGTGGAGTAACTGCAATCGGTAGAGTACGACGAACCATTGGATTAGATTAGGGTTTGGTTGATTCAATTGGGGAAAGAGTTTTCTGCAAATGGTGATATACGCATTGCAGGAGAGAGATGAGATAAGAGAAGAGAAGAATCAACTTTTTAATAATCTAACCTATAATAACTCCAAAATTAATTCTAAAAATAATAAAATATTTATGGACCATCCTACCCTCTTTTGTTATATTTCATCCAATGATCCATATTACTTCTTACACTTTTTAGGAAAAAACCACTTCTTATTATAACCTTGCTATATATATATATATATATATATATATATATTATATATATATATATATATATATATATATATATATATATGACTTCACTACCGATTTTATTATCCTCTAAAATGTCGATCCAAACATTGAAAACACAAAACCTTTATTCTGAATACTATTAGATCTGTGTTAAAATTTATTATCATTATGTTGAAAAGAAAATTTCTTTTCAACATCCTTCTCAGTTGCAGTTACTACTCTCCTTGTTGTAATATTTATGCATGCTATCATAGGTTTATCATATTATCATGATTTTCTATTACTAACATGAAGAACTAGTCAACAAATTTTAGATACAAACACACACACATTGCCGGCTCTAGGGTCAACCAAGTCAGGCAGCCACTTTGAGCCTCAACATTCATAGGGCCATCAAAAAATTTAAGGATTTAATATTATAAAAGAAAAAGATAGTGAAGAATACTCATTTGGGCCAGAATTATCCCTTCATCTTCTTATTTAATCAACTTAGTTTTATTTATTTAACATTTATGCCATGCTGTTAGTTTTATATGTCTGATTTGATCTAGTTTTTGGGTTAAAAAATGTCAAATGAAAAGTAAAAAATTGTCATTCCAAAGGGCCTCAAATTTTCATTTCGGTTTAGGCCTCCGAACACGTTAAGTGGCCCTGCACACGCGCGCACACACACACACACACATATACATATATTCACTTTTTATCGATTTCATTATCCTCTAAAATGTCGATCCAAACACTTGTTGAAAACAGAAAAACTTTATTTCGAATACAATTAGATCTGTGTTAAAATTTATTATCATTATATTGAAAAGAAAATTTCTGGATATTTTCAGAGAGGGGCATTACCGTCAAAATCAAGCCTTCATTATCTCCCAAATGCATGCCATATACCGTTGTAATAGTTGTATACATTATTGGCCCATGCACCAGGAATTCTATTTTGCCACCTTGAATAAGACCTAAAAAGGTGGATGCACACGTAAATTTAATCTGCAGTTACTATTCTCCATGTTGTAACATGTATGCATGTTATCATATTATCATGTATTTCCATTACTAATATGAAGAATTAATCAACAATATATTTATATATATATATAGACTTTGTTACCGATTTCATTATCCTCTGAAATGTCGATCCAAACACTTGTTGAAAACATAAAAACTTTATTCTGAATACAATTAGATCTGTGTTAAAAGTTATTATCATAGTAAAAGAAAATTTCTTTTCAACATCCTTAATTCTCAGCTGCAGTTACTACTCTCTCTGCTGTAATAGGTATGCATGTTATCATAGGTTTATCATATTATCATATTTTTCATTACCAACATGAAGAACTAATCAAGAAATATATATATATAGGGGATGGATCATGCGAGAAGTCAAGTTATATCGAGAAGTGCGAGAAGTCAATCTTGCCCATTAATTTGTTGATCAATGGTCTATAATCAAAATTACATTATTGTAACTTACTGGGGTCCTCATTTAATGCATTTTAATTCCATAAGAGTATTTTGCTACCTTTTAGTTTCCGTATTTAATGTCTTTCAAATCAACTAGTTTTTACATAAATTTTATATAATTATCAAAAACTCAAAATACCTAGTCTACGTAGTATATGATGTTTATATTTGTGTTATTTTTTTTTTATTATGGTGTTGTTTTGTATAGGTAAAATTATGTGTAGAAGTTATGTCATATGTGTAGGTATGCCTATATGAGTGAGTGTATTGTTGGTGCAATTTCTTTTTATACGATATGTGTCATTTGTGTACATACTACTTTTTTGGTACCCAATTCTCTTGTGAAGGAATGCAATAAATAAATTTTACAAGTGTAGGTTATTAGAATGATTAGTTATTTATTACATATAGTTTAATATAAAAAATAAAAGAGTTTAGTTTGTACTATGTAGGTTCATATATATACTGTGTATGTGGTATTTCAAATTGTGTATGTGTAAATTTTATAATGTGTAGGTTCACATATGTTCTGTGTAGATGGTATTTTGAATTGTGTATGTGTAAAATTTTATCGTATGTAAGATCATTTATATGCTGTGTAGGTTCATATGTATTGTGTATGAGTTATTTCGAATTTCGTATGTGTATAGACTTTATCGTATGTAGGATCATTTATGTACTGTTTATGTGGTATTTTGAATTGTGCAGGTGTAAATTTAATCATGTATAGGATCATATATGCACCCATGTAGGTGATATTTTGAATCGTGTATGTGTAAATTTTAGCGTTTATAGGTTTACATATGTACTGTGTATGTGTCATTTAAAATTGTATGCGTAAATTTTAATGTGTATAAGATTATTAATATAATGTGTAGGTGGTTTTATGAATTTGGTTTAAAGTTAAAAATCTTCCTAGATTTGCTTAAGTATGGAAAAATTATGATAAAGAAATTAATCATAGATTAAAAAATTAATTAAAAAAACAAAATGTAGTTTGTTAATTTGTTATATGTGTTGATAAACAGGAATATTTTTAGTAATTGAAACTAATTATATGATAAAAATACTTAAATAAAAACAAAAAAAATATATAACTTATCCAAGATATTTGTTACTTACCATCTATGGAAAAGTTAAGTACTAAAATACCTCTTCTATTAAAATAAATCAAATATAAAAGAAAAATTATGATTGGTTATAATGACTTCTCACACTTCTCGCATTAAGAAACACTTCTGAAATGAACATAATCCTCTCTCTCTATATATATATGTGTGTGTGTGTACGTGTGTGTGTATAGACTCTGTTACCAATTTTATTATCCTCTGAAATGTCGATCCAAACACTTGTTAAAAACACAAAAACTTTATTCTTAACACAATTAGATCTGTGTTGTCAAAGTTGATTCAGGATACTATTCCTTGGTGCATGCTTTTCGCAGACGATATCATGTTGATCACCGAGAGTAAACAAGATCTGAATATGAGGATAGAGGAGTTATGTGACATTCGTCAATTTTCGATTCGTGTTCATATTGTAAACCCGACCCGTTGGGTCGTTTCGATGTATTAAATATATTTTAATTAAGTGATTCCCGACATTTAATGTTCATTATTCGTTGTTCGTTGTTTATAAATTTCCGAACCTTAGCTTTAATCGAGCCACGCGAGTAAAACGCGTAAATAATCCAAAACCGAAAACTTTATAATTTAATTATAAAGTTTGGGTTAAAAATGTAAACTTCAAATACTTATTTAAAACTTAAAAGAACTTAAATTATCTTTTAAATGGTTATTGAAACTTGAGGGACCAGAAATGAAAATAATTCAAATTATATTATTAATATACCCAACCCTAACCGCCCCCCCTTCCTTGTTCGTTTTTCCGGCGGGGCCTCCGGCCACCGGAATCCGGCGCCGAAGGTGGCCGCCACCCCCCTTAAAACACATTTTTTTCCAAATTAAATATATAAAAACGATTTGCCGTCAACACTAAACAGTAACTAACTATTTAATTGCGTTTAACATCCGTAAATCACCCCGTAATCGTTGCCGGAAAATCCGGGTAATCAAATCAAGGCATTTAACGCTTAGACGCTCCGATTAGTTGTATAAATAGGGACCTAAGCCTTGTTACAACTCGCTCATAACCTTCTTTCCCTCTAATTCTCTCTACAATAGTCGTAATATTCCGGCAAAGCTTCGGCTCCGGCGAGTCTTGTTCTTCACCAAATCAACACCTTTTGAGGTAATTGTAACATGTTTTTGATTAGTTTTGATCCAATAAACAAAAATCCTATACTAATTTAAACACACATGAAACAGAAACTGAGATTGAATTATTAGGGTTTATGTTCTTCATGTGAAGAAGATGAACCTGAAGTATTATATATATATAATGATTCTTAACTCTTAAACGAATATCCTTCTAGTTCAACTGGTTAAACTCAATTCCTTGCAACCATGAGACCCGGGTTCGAAACCCGGGTCATGCTCATTTTTTTGGTTTAATAAACTGTATTGTTATTATTATTATTATTATTATTATTATTATTATTATTAAAATTCATTCCAAAGCTAATAGTATATTTAAGTATTAAAAACCATACTATAAATGAATATTGTCACCAGAGCAGTTGGATAATACCCAGAACTTATACCACCAAGACCCGGGTTCGAAACTTGGGTCAATCTCATATTTTTTATTATTAAACATTTTTCCAGTTTATTATTAATTAATAAATCATTTTAATCAATTAATAATCATAATATATTTATAAAAACCTTTTTAAATTAAATAAAAATTATGTAAATTAACTATAAAATATATCTCACCATTTTACATATAAAAATCAAGTTTCTTGTTTTCATAAGTCGTTATTAAAAATCATGTAATAATCGCAAAGTAAACTTTAATTCTCTAAAAATCGTTTTGTTAAAGCAACAATTATATTTTTGACTTGTAAACAATAGGTCAAGCTTTTCGAACATATAAACTTTGTTTTCTCGCCATTAAAGTGCTTAAATTGTACTAATAACCAAGTTGTCGTTAAAACATAAATAATAATATAATAATCTAAGAGCCATAAGATTCGTAATAAAATAATAACTATCTTCTAAAACTATCATACAATTAAACAACCTTAAAATCCCGATGGAATAGCCGTTAAAAGTCATGTTTATTCTTATTTATAGTTCGTACGGATTGATTGCTTCGGTTCCTTTGACGCCTTCAAGTTATTCTTATTCCTTTTTCACTTCAATTACTAAGGTGAGTTTTTCACCACCCCTTTTTAATGTTTTAATGTTTTGGGGTAGCATATGTATCCTTATAAAAATTCAAGTATTATTTCTTCTATTACCAAAACTACAATTCGTATATGGACTTGTGTGTTACTTGTATTACTTGCACGAATATTACTTGCACGATTGGGAAGCCTCATTAAGTATGATCATACGCCCCCCCTTTGCACTCTGGTCCATTTGTATCGAGTGGAAAAGGGCCTCATTATCCAAGTACGTTGGTTGTTACCAATTGGAAAGGACCTTACTTGCGCGATTATCCAAGTACGTTGGTTGTACCAACTGGAAAGGACTTACTTGCTCGTTTATCACATGTCTATGAATTGTATGGTTTTTATGTACGTATTTAAACTGTGGAAACTCACCAGCTATATTTATAGCTGACCATATTTTATACATATGTTACAGGTACCGTGATTAGAGGTTGAAGTATTGAAGACACTTAGATTACTTAGGGTATTTCAATAAAAGAACTATTGTTATGGTTATGTTTTGGTTTGAACTTGTATTGTTACTTTCGAACTTGTGTTACTTGGCTTATTAAATGAATTAATGTTATTATGGTCACTTAATAGTGCCACGTGTGTTTGAGCAATCTGTACGTCACACTCGGGCGTTTCCGCTTAAGCCGGGGTGTTACAAGTGACGATCTACTCTAGAGAGTAAAGGTTTAAAGATTAGTTGGTCAAAGATGGAGTATCTTTACTGTGACTTTGGTGGGTAAACGATGATGAAGACGTCCTATTCACCACTGAAGGCCAGGAGGTTCCGCAGCCAACCATGTTAAATACTTAGGATCGTTTGTGTGAAGTGACGGGGGCATAGATAGTGATGTAGTCCATTGTGTCAAAGAAGGATGGTGTGAATGGAGAGCTGCCGCAGGGGTGGCTAGTATATCAGATAAGATAAGGGAATGCAGATTGAGATGGTTTGAACATGTAAAAAAGGAGACAGACAATGGCTTCCGTTAGATCAGTGGAAAGTCTTATTATAGAGGAGAGGAGGGGTAGAGGTAGACCAAAATTGACTTGGGATGAGAGGATTAGGCATGATTTGCTAGACTTACACATCTCTGAGGACATGGTTAATGATAGGAGTTCCTGGAGACGTAGAATTAAGGTTAAAGACCTTTAGAAAGAGGGGCTATTTATCTTTTATTATTATTATTATTATTATTATTATTATTATTGTTGTCGTTGTTAGTATTATTATATTTATTGCTATTACTATTAGAATTATTATTTTCTATTTATTACTATTTGCTAAAATTTACCCTAGTTTTGTTTTTAGTTATCTATAAGGAAATGTTGAATTAAACTGATTAATATCATAGTATTGTAGTTTATTATTTATATACTTTTTTTTATATGTCTATCTATTTAGTTTCAAGTTAGGGGTCTCACCAGAAGTAACCTTTCTATCTTTAGGAAAATAGGTAAGGTTTGTTTACATCCCATCCTTCCTAGACCCTACTTATGATGTTTAGGCTATTTGTGAGAAATACTGGGTATGATTGATTGATTGATTGACAATTAGATCTATGTTAAAATTTATTATCATCAATGTCGAAGCTTACTTAGGGTCGGGGGAGGCCCCCCCCCCCCGGTTTTTTCGCGTAGTAGTGTAAATTTACCCGTTTTCGCCCAAAATTTTTTTATGCGTACAGTAACTTTAGGTGTTTTTTGGCCGAAAATTTGAGTCGGCCCCCCCATTGTTTGTGAATTTTTGTATACCTTTTGAGTCTCCCCCCCTCGGTGTCTTAGTCTAAACTTCGCCACTGATTATCATTATATGAAAAGAAAATTTCTAGAGATTTGGGGAGAGGGGTGTTGCCATCAAAATCAAGCCTACATTATCTCCCGTATGCATGCCATATACCTTTGTCATAGTTGTATAAATTATTAGCCCATGCATCAGGAATTCTATTTTTGCCACCTTGAATAAGACCTAAAAAAAGTGGATGTACGCGTAAATTTAATCCGCAGTCAGTCTCTTATCTGCTAAACAATAGAAATTTGTTTTTGTCAAAAGTTTAAGTATGATGAGGACAAATCTTTTTTATAATTCTATCATCCACCCACTTGAAACTAGCCCTAGATAAAATTGAGTAAGAAAGGAGTTCGTGCAATGCATCTTGTCTTCATTACTTTTGACACTTTTAACACTTTCCATGTTATTTAATTGTGTTAGTGGAAAATTTTGGATGTAAAAATTTTTAATATAAACAAATTCTTTATTTTCATAAAGAAAAAAAAATCATAAGCTATTAAATTGGTTAGATAAATACTCAGATTTTATCTTACAATCAGTATTTGATCCCCCCGCGTTACGAGGGGTGTAAAATTTTTTATTGACACATCCATTTCATTCGAAAACATGTAGTCACCACCACCAACATCGTCCTCGGGCACCATCCCTTTCGTACGGCTAGTAACTTTCATTAACCATTAAGAAAACTGAATTAAAATTAGACGTGAAATGTTGTACCATGCATGATGTGTTATGTTGACCAATAACATAAAAAAAAAACAATAAGTACAATATGACATTCTTTAGAAACAACAAAGTAAAATAAAAAACAATCCAAAAAAAAATAAAGTAAAAAAAATTTAAATTTATTATAGCTTATAGACTGCAGTAACACTTAAAGTTTAAGGATAACAATGTGGATTTGATAAACACTAATGGGGTTATTTGATATTTTAAACATTTGTATTAAAAAAACACGCAAAAATCAAGCCATCAGAGAGTCGAACTTACCACCACACCAATTGAATTCTTTTTTATGAAACTGATTTATGCCTTTATATATGTTAAAATCACTTGTGTTGAAAGAAAAATGATAATTAAAGTAAGTGGAGATAATGATGTACAAAATATAAAGCAAAAGTTACAACACTATAATACACACCTCTCCTAAAATTATATATATATATATATATATATATATATATATATAATATAATATAATGGAAACCAATAGTTTTTTTTATCTACTATGGATATTGGGTTTACGATGTTAACTCCGATACGAGTATTTATATCCATGCTATGTTATAAAATATTTGAGAAAGATATTTTAAGAATATTTTGATTTGAAGAGCCTTACAAGTTTTGATGTATGTATATACTCGGTTTGGTACCCATGAGCAACATGTTCAAATGAATAAATTTATACAAATGGCGAGTTGACGACATAATATGAAACACAAAAAATTGTGTTAAACTGTTTATATAAATATGTATTATACGGTATATTAAAAAACATATTAAGCAATATGAAAAATACATAAATAGATGCGAGAAATTTCAAAATCCCTAAATATTTATTGTATATAACATTTATAGTTTTATATGTAACTTTACTGTATCTATCTCTACACATATTTCATGTATTCGTTTTTATTTTTGTGTTCTTAACAATGGATGTAGAATATCAAATTGTACAAAACACATAGAAATATCCATTTGGCTACCTCTTTGATTTCTTACAGGGGCAATGTGGGATGCAATGTAGTTTTCTTTTAAACCTTAAGGTACCAAATGACACAAGGATGTTTCAGTTAGACGTCAAGTGCCACAATAATCATTTTATTTGTTATACAAAACATATAGTCAGTATAATTCAAAAATATATAATTACTAAAAAATATAACTATATAAAATATACTGTCAGTATAGCCAGCTGACAACTCAAAATAATTTATTATATATTGTGACAATGTCGACTCATTTACTGCTGAATGGATTGATTCGAGTTACATTTATTCAAGTTATTTAAAAAAATAAATTCTATTAGATACTTATGCTTTTTGAAATAAAACTTTAGACAAATATTTTATGGAAAGATTATTAAAAAATTAATTTTGAAGAACAACTGAGCCCCAAAGTATGTTTAAAAAATTCACAATCTTCAAAATGGTTTAATCAATGTGAAAAGATTATTCAAGATTAGTTTATATAATCACCTTTTATATGTTATATATAGATAACGTACACCATTTTTAATAAGTTCTGAAATGAATTGGTCGGATTGACTTGCAATCAATTTTTTCTAGATACATCATTTATAAATATATAACGCATCAAGTTTGATTTTCTATACAAGCAAAATTAAACTTATTTGAATAATTTGAGATAAAAACAGTGTTTTAAAAGTTGGATGGTACCGGGCTCATTTATAAATAAATAACGCATCAATTTTGATTTTTTATACAAATAAAATTAAACTTATTTGAACAATTTGAGATAAAAACAGTGTTTTATAAGTTGGACCGTACTAGGCGTTCAACTGGCAAATAAACCAAAAAGTAGAAAACCTGCCAGTTATTTGCAAACTGGAAAACCTACTTTGAAACGGCAAAAAGAACTGGAAAAAACCAGTCGGGACAACATCAAATACTTTTAAAACTAAGTTGTTGTACAAAACAATTCATGCACCGACTAATGGTAAGTTTGGCTCACTGCCTTGCTCTTTTTTACTTGTTGGGCTTCATACTTGATTTCTCGCTAGTTTTCTTTTTAACCTTAAGTTGTCAAATGATACAAAAATGGTCAAATTAGCTCCCAAATAGCATAACCTTGTTTTTGTTTATTATATTAGTACAACACATAATGTATTTAGTTTAGACTTGATGTATTTACTTTAGGTAGTAGAATAAAATTTACAAGGTAAAATTGTTTTTGAAACCACTAATAATTAGTTAAACCAACTAAATATATTAAAAGATTTTACCATAGATTAAGTGAGACATTTTTGTGTTTCTTCCCTTACATAACCCATGTAACAGACAAACCTTTCATTGAATCTTCAATAAACAACAAACTGAAACGTTTAAATGCAGTTACAATTTTCACAAGGTTTAATCGATTCACAATAATTATTGCACCACACCATTGATTCTCTTACAAATTAATTTCTTTGCAGCAATTTTATGTTTATTTTAAATCGGGTTATTTATAAATAAGGTTGGAACTTGTTCGAAAGGCAATAAAGAAGCGCACATACGTCTTGAAAGGCAATAATTCACAATAATTATTGCACCACACCATATCAACTTAAGCACATGTTAGTTTACTAGTCTTGAACGACTTCTTTATATTATATTCTTTTTTTTCCTATATTGTTGCTCGCATTTTAGTCTAAAGGGCCGGCGTACATGTGATGAATTAGGAGACTTCCTACTCGATCAGGAAACCAGCCGTTGACGGATTAAAGGAGTTAATCACATTCAAAAGTGAAATCATATCATTTTTATGTTTGCTAATAAGAGCATTCACAACAAGACATGCATAAACCGTCACATAAACTCCACACATATTTTAAAATACAATAATTTTATATTTAATCAAATAACTTTTAATTATTTTTTATTTTATGTATATTTAAATAGTAGAATAATTTAAAAAGACATAGAAATTAAGAATTAAAATAAAAAAAAACCTACATTAACTTAAAATAAAAATAAAAATACATCAACTAAAACAAAATAAAACAAAACAAAACAAATAAAATAAAATAAAATAAAATTATCTGACTATAAAATCATAGATAAAATACAAAGTTGATTTTCAACTGATAAGGCTTATAAACAAAAACTCATTGCTCTATCCGATAGTAATCATGATTTAAAAGCTAAGATCTCTAACAAGCAAGAGGTAGTAAGACTTTAGTTTGAGGATATAATAAAAAACAAAACCAGGATTCAAGAACTCGAGAGTGACATATTGGAGTTAAAACAAAAATTGAATAGATTTAACAATTCATCATTTTTACTTGATTAAATAATTGAAATTAGTGCTCAACAAAAAGGAAGTAAAATGGTTTGGGATTTGTTGAAATTCCTCTTCCATTTAATAATGATTATACCAAACTACCAAACACTAAAAATCTAAAAGAAATGGATATTAATTATCCACTAACAATAGATCCTCATGTTACTGTATTAAGGCAAAATCAATTAACGAGGAGAAAGTTGATATAAAGAAAAGTGTTGAGAAAACTAAAAGGATCTTAACTCCAAAATCTCATATTAAGAGTAATATTATTTTATTCAAACTGACGAATGAGTGGTCATTGAAGATGTGTATGAAGGTAATACTATTGCTTCAAAGCCATCTGAGAAGAAAGTGGTCTCATATGAAGAGTTAGGAAAGTTTGTGAATCCAATTATTAGTGAAAAAGTTAGGAGATGAAGAGTTTACAAACTAAAAGGGGTTAATCAACTTATTGCTGATGTAGTATTCTCTTTGGGTTCGGTTAAACCACAATCTACTGAAAGAGTGTTTGATTATGGGAAATCTTTTGTAAATGAGATTGAGATGTCTTTTGGAGAAACAAAGAAGTTTAAAACTAAACCCCAAAATAAATCTCAACCAACTTTACTAAAACCTATCAAGTTTGTAAAATCATCTAGGTCGGATACACTCAAAAACTTTTGTGATTGTTCTAACTTGGAATTTTATAAGCAAAACATGAGGATAAGTTGGTTGGATCTCATGTGAAGGTTGTGACTTTTCAACCTGAAGATTCATATGATAGATATCATTCACCACAAATTTTTGTGGATAGGGGAACTTGTTTTTCCTGTTGTGAACAAGGTCCTACTGCAAAATTCTATGAATCTAGGGTTAGAATGACTGAGAAGCCTGTAATTAAGAACCATGAACTTGTGATTAAAAGCATTTTGAAAAGGCAACCTGCATAAAATAGGGTTGATATTAATCATATTACGATTGATGAGGTTAATCCTAGGAGGATGGTTAGGGTTAACATTGAGAAGAAAAAGAAGTTTGACATCAAACAGGTTAAGCTTGTTAGACCCCTTTGTAATGTTTTCATAACTGACGTAACTCCATTTGAAATTAAATTGACTAAGAGGTCGAAGGAAACTTTGTCCTATAGAAAATTTCAGAAGTTACATCAGCATTCTATGAAGAATGTGAAGGATGTCAAGGTTCCTGTTTGGGGAGTTACCAACATGGAAACCTAACGCTGTTTTATGCCAAAAAGATTCAACCCAAGACTAAGGCTTGGGTTACCTCTTCATACTAATCATTTACTTGTGTGTGCAGAGTTCATCCAATACTATCTTAGGTAATATATGGATTGTGGATAGTGGATATTCTCGTCATTTTACCGGTAATATTAATTTTCTTACCAACACTAAAGACATTCAAGGAGGTTATGTTGCATTTACGGACAATCAGGGTGGACTAATAACCTAAGTAGGCGAAGTGCCCAACGGGAGAATAACATTCAAGAAAGTGAATTATTGTGACAAAGTTGATAATATATGTTGAGCGTTTCACAAATTTGTGACAAAAGGTATACAAGTTTGTTCACTGACACAGAATGTGTGATTCTAAAGCCTGGTGTGTTATTATCGAGGAAATTTTTATCATGTGATAACCTTGATCAAATGATATTTATGTGCTTGGCATGGCATCGACTTCAACATCTTATTCAACCACTACATTTTTGTCTCAAACGAAACCGAGAAAGAAACGATCCTATGGAACAAAAGGATGGGTCAAATCCACAAAAGAAAGATGAATCACTTAACGGGAAATGATTTAGTGGATGGCGTGTCATCAAAGCATTTTCACATGACTAATCACTGTGTCTGGTGCAAGAAAGGAAAGAAAACGAAGAAATCTCATCCATTGAAGCAAATCAATTATATCAATACTCCACCGAAATGTTTACACATGTATTGTTTAGTGGTCATTAATGACTACTCAAGATTTTCTTGGGTGTTGTTTATGAGAACGAAGGATCAAACAACCATTCTTGTGCAAAATCTAATTACCAAGATCAAATCACTTTACAAGTTGAAAGTGAGGCATATTCGATGTGATAATGGCACTGAATTCAAAAATAGTATTATGGAGTTTTTCTGTATTCAACGTGTCTACATCATGAATATAGTGCTCCCTTTGTGCCAAAGCAGAATGGGGTTGTTGAAAGAAAGAATCGGACTTTTATTGAAGTGGCTAGAACCATGGTAGCAGATTCTAAGCTTCATGTTCAATTCTAGAATGAGGCTATAAACACTGCTTGCTACACGTTGAATCAGGTTCTCACCGTAAAGATGCTTAAGAAGACAATTTATGAATTGTTGAACAACCGTAAGCCGAACCTTCAATTTATAGAGCCATTTAGTTGTCCTTGTAGGATGTTAAAGAAATATGCGGGAGAATTTGAGGAGAAGGCAACAGAAGGTTAGGTATGTGTCACCTAAGAAACGAGTTTTTAATCTTTACTCTGGGTGTGTTCAAGAATGGTACCACGTTGACTGTCAACGGTACACCACACCTCCTGCTGGCAAGGGACTGAATTGGATGTTCGATTATGATGGTTTTATTTTTATTCTTTCTCTCCCTCGGTTTATGTATAAAATGAAGACTTGGTTCGTGCTTATTTGGAAGAAGATTTTTTTTATCTTTTCCAAGCTCTTATACTCGTCATTCTACATCTGTACATGATCAACATGAAGTTTCAGATGTGTTATCTGATACATCTAATGTTGCCGACTTTGAAGATTCTACCTCAGAACCGTAAGTAGATACTCATGAAGATAATGAGATACAAACATGAGAATCTTCCCAACCTTTGAATGATGAAACGGCTGATGAAAACGTCACCAATTTGTAAGATAATGTTCAAGTTCCCGAGAATCCAACTCTTTGAATTCATTCTTATCATCCTCAGGAAAACTGATGTGTTGTAAAACACACATATTTTCTGCGCCTTTTATCTACGTATTATATTATATTTTATGTATTTTTACTTGTTTTATATAGGTTTTACATAATCTTATTCATATTGTAGGTTATGGGTTACAAGGAAGAAAAACCGAGCTTCTTGAGCAGTTTACGGGTATTTTACGCATATGATTTGAAGACAAAGCTCAAGCCCCGACCCGTATGCATCATGGACAAGCCCAAGCTACATTATATAATATTATCTAAAATAAAAAAAACCCTAACACTAGCCAGGGTTGCGATCGGCAGCAGGCAGCAAGGAACAAGAGAAGAAAATTTTTTTTCGGCTTAGGTTTGAAGGTGTTGGCAGCTAGGAAGAAGAAGAAGGAAGCCAATACAAGCCTCGGGATCATTCTCCATTGATTATTACAGCCAAGAGCAGCCCGGAATCATTCCATATCCTTTCAATTATTTCATTGTTCTTCAACTTTAATTCTCTTGCATAATTGTTAACTAGTTTTGCAATTGATTGAGAGATTGAATTGTTTATGATATTTGTTGATCATTGAATGCTTGAATTGATTATTGAGATGAGTTATGTGATGATTTTATTAAGTGTTCATGGCTGTCCAAATATGATTAGAGGCTAAACTTGTTAGTTCTACCTAGGAATGATGATAATTGTTAGTGTTTGATGAGCTTATTGGATTGTTTGATTGATAGATGTATATTATTATTGTAAAGTTTGATTTAGACATGAAATAGGTTGTGTTTAGTGGCTGGAAATATTATCAATTTTATTGCTTAAACCCCCTTGCATTGGTTGATTAATTTTGTGTTGATTGATCAGTGCATTGTTTGATTCTAGACTTCGTGTTTAGGGTTTGTTTGCGGTAGGAACAACCGTAGGGTTTTGTTGCGTGAATTTAAGGTTAAAGTACAGCGGTTAGGCACCTTCTTAGAGACCGAGAGGTGATAAGAAGTTAGGGTTGTCTCATTGCCTTTGCATGCTAGAATAAGGATTGCGCGAGAGCGAGTTCGTTTCTTGTCCTGTTTAGGTGTTTTGAGCGACTAGTTGATCTATTTGGTTTAAGTTGAATTGTTCCTCTATCCTTGGTTGTGTAGTATTCATTGCCATTAGGGTCGAGTGTTGGTGAGACCGAGAGGTGAGTCAACATTATAACACGTTAACAATTGTTTCTCGGTTTGGTCGTTTTAACCGATTTTGAGTAGTTAAGGCTTGTTGAGTGAGACCGAGAGGTAATCCAGTGAGCCCGAGCGATCCTTAGTCGTGTCATATTTAGGGACCGGTGTCTAGATATCATTCAATCCATTAGCTTGGTAGGCCTACAATTTGATTCAGACATAGGTAGACGTTTTTCTCAATTCGAAGTTAACACAGTTAGTTTGTCGTTAAGTTTTCTATTTTAGGTAACTTTTGTCAGTCATTTTAGTTAGTCCAGTTAAGTAATTAAAAATCAAAAATTAATTAAATATATTTCTTAGGTAGGTCTTGTCTAGGGTTAGTGATCGTTAGCGTCCTTACGTGTCCACGTGTTCGATACTCGGACTTCCTAGGTCTATACTACTTGCGACCGGTACACTTGCTGGTTGTGTGTGGTTATAGGATTTTTGTTTTATAATTAAAGCTTAGTTGTGAGGGTCATTCTTTTAGACATATCCGACGCACACCAAGTTTTTGGCGCCGTTGCCGGGGACACGGTTTTAGTCGTTTTGAGAGCAATCCGAGTTAGGACATACCTTTTTGTGCTACTTGTAATTATTTTTGTTTTGTTTATTTATTAGGACAGTTTGGCTTCTTTTATTGATTTGTATAGTTGTATGCGACAGACTCGATCTCGTGGACCACCTGACACTGAAGTATTTCCCCGAGCCTGAGAGAGTTTCGTGAGAGACGTTGTAATGCCCGCTAATTCCGGTTTCAAGAATTAAAGCTTGTAGAGTATGTATAATTCTTGGGATTTATTCGACGTTTCTCGGGATCCTTCTCGTCACCCCGGTACGTTATAATCACTTAACTTTCTCCCCAAGTTGCTACACACTTCATACTGGAGGGACTAGGGTGTAATATATTTTATATCATAATATATATAAAAAAAAACCTAACCCTAATGTTATTCAGCGCCGATCGCAGCCAAGACCCCCCCCCTTGCTCGAATTTCTTCTGTCCAGCCAAGTTTGATCCGTAAAAACTTCAATTCAAGGTCGGTTTTATGATTCCCCACGTCTTTTACACCTTAATTGATCATATTAACGCACTTATTGGTCGTTAAGGTCGAGTTTTGATGACAACAGTTTGCTGACAGATTCGTATACGTTTATTGTAGGGTCTGTAACGTGATGATAATCCATTGTTTTTGATCGATTCTTGATTCCATGATGTTCTACTTTGAGTCTAGTTTCCAGAAAGGTATAATACGTAATTTTTGGACGAGATTTGAATGGTTTTATGAATTTATAAAATCGAGTGTCAAAGCTGATGCGGGATGACGGATTCTGGTCTGTCTTCCCGACGTCATAACCTTTTTTTGACAGGTCCAAATTGATTGGTTCCACTTCTGGAAGTTAGTATTTTTAGTTAGGAACCAAACCCAATTGGAATTGTTTAATTTAGTTCGGTAATGAATTTTATAAAAATAAAACCATTTTGTTGCGCACTGAAATAGCTGCACGTACCTTGCTGTGTTGGACGAATTTTTATAATTTTTTTGTTCAATAGAAAAATATAATAAAAATATTTTTATAAACTTAAGACATTTATTAAAGTCTGGTAAAAATTTAATAATTTATTTCAAAGGTTATCCTATGTAATTAAACGCATCTTCGCATGCTAAAATCTACACATTTTACTCGTTATTGATCGATAAGTTCGTTTTAGGCTTAATCGGTGGATGTTCAATTGTGTTCTTGTCGGGGCTGTTTGAAGTGAGTTTTTGCACCACAATCTTCCTAGGTATGTCCAGTATATCATACTTAAAGATCATGTTCATAGGTGTTCGTTAAGTTGATCATCTAGTTGTAGTTTGATTGTTATGTTCGGTTGTCTAGAATTGTAGTTTGGCGCGTTTAACGCGAGGGTTGAAGTGATTAACGACCAATTCAGCTCGGGGACACTTGGTTGATGTACGGGCTGTTCAAAATTCATTTTTATAAGTTATGGGGCTGAATTGGTTGTCGGTTATTCCAACGGGTCGGTACAACGCGCAATTATGTTTATTGAATAGTTGGTGCGTTGTACTTGCGGGTTACCGACCCATTTGACTCCTGTGGCGTCGTGTGGACTTGTTGGCTGTGATTTTATCATAATGGGTCCACACGGGGCTGAGTTGGATGTTAACGGCCTAAACGACTCCTAAACGCGCGTGTTAGTGTAACCTAGTGCTCCCGGGGGCAAATTGGGAATTCTTTATTCCCGGGAGTACCTAAGGGTCGTTTTGGTGAATGTGAGACCTCGGGGGCTGTTGTGATTAAGTTTGATGAGGTTGAGGGTTTAGGTAACTCGAACCATGTTAGAACGTCTCGTAGGATAAACGAGTAATCTTGATGTCATTAGTATTGATTGAATGTAAACCGATAGGTGTTTGAGTTTTGGGATTTCTTAGGGATTCTCTAGCTCGTGGTGAATCCGCGTCTTGTGTCAGGTGAGTTCTTGATGCCCCGTTTAACTCTTTTTAAGTTTTGGGCTAGCATGCACACCTAAATGATTTTGCTTGATGAAATGTTTTAAACTATTTTGCATAGGCTTGCTAGTATTGGTAGGCTTTGGAATGTTATAGAATGTGTGTATGTATATATATATTTTAGAATGGCCAATATTTGGCGAATGTTGTAGTCGTCTCGACTACTGAATGTTGCGTATGCCTACTTTGTGTTTGCATGCACTGAATGTTACATGTTTGGGTTGTAGGTTTTCTCGGCCCTGAATGTTATTATTGAATGTTATATATATTTATATATATATATATATTTATATATATAGGAATGTACGTATAGAGATGTTCGTACGTAAGGATGATTATTTATTGAATGCGATGACCTAACTGATGTAATTCCGTTTACAGTTTTAAAACCGTTGGAATGATTATTAAGACTTTTGTTACTTATTTAAAACTTGAACTCACTCAGCTTAAGCTGACTTTGTGTGCATGTTAGTGTGAGTTTCAGGTTAAGAAGAGGATGCCTTATCGCTTGGACGTGCACGAAGCTACTTGGACGGTGAAGGGCATACGGGATTTGAAGATTTTATTATTAAACATTTATTTTAATTTTTTTTTTAAAAGATAATTATGTTGGTTTTGGGCAAAATTCTCGAGTTTTGGGAACTTATTTTGTTATTTACGTTTTCCGCCGAATTATACTCTGTGATGCTTATTTTAATGAAAAGAATTGTTTTTAAGTTTAGTTATTTTTACGAGTGTTTTGAATGATTACCAACTGTGGGGTTCCCGGGGTTCGGGGCCTTACAGACGTCACACCATTTCACAATCGTCCACTTCTTCATCCGTTGACTCCAACGATAGGGATAGGATCATGGGCGACAATCCACCACCGAGGATGACAGTTGCAAACCGGGCCTGACCGGCCAATGCTGGCGCGAGATCCAGCATCGCACGACCCGCCATTGGAGTTAACGCGAACTGGCAGATACCGTTGAATATTTTGAACACCATTTCTCATTCTGCTTAGTTCCACGGGTTACTTCATGAAAACCTGCATCATCATCTCACTCGTATCGCGCGTATCTGCGACACTTTCCATCTTGCCGGCGTATCCGAAGACGCCGTGAAACTCCGCGTTTTTCTGTTCTCGCTCATCGATAAAGCGAGTTTGTGGCTCGAGTCCCTCCCACAGGGCTCCATAGCCACTTGGGCTGCCATGCAGACCCAATTTCTTGAGAAATACGATCCTCCTGCTAAGGCTGCTCGTCTACGTAATTAGATTCATTCTTTTCAGATGGAGGACACCGAGAGTTTCTACGAGGCATGGGAGCGTTTTAAGAATCTGTTTGCGTTGTGCCTGAACCACGGCTTGCTAGATTGGGCGGTTGTCGAGAAGTATTATAATGGAGTGACGTACGTGACGCAGAACTTGCTTGACACAGCGGCGGGAGGAAATTTGCTGACGACAAAGGACCCGGATGAGTGCATTGCTTTGTTTAACGAGTTAGCTATGAGTAGATACCAGCGACCACCCACCAAGGGTGGTAAGACCGTCGACTCCATATCACGTGGCATGCATTCGGTGGACAAGACCACCGCACTCACGGCACAGGTAGAGGCGTTAACGCAGATTGTGAAGGACTTGCAGACGGAGCAAGTTGTGCGAGATATGCAGAGGAGGGCATGATACCGTTCAGTGCCCAGTCAGTTCGCAGGAGGAGGCCGTAGACTTTATAGGAAATCCAAACCGAAATCCAAATTATTTCAATTCTTATAATTCGGGATGGAGAGGCAACCAGAATTCCAACTGGAGGGGTGGCAATCAGTCCGGTTTTCAGCAGCATCAGAGTCTATTCCAGGATGCCGGTGAGGGAGCGAGCAGTGGGGAGAAGAAGCCCACTTTGGAGGACATGATGGCGCAGCAGACATAGATGTTGTCACAGCTTATGATGCGAGAGGATTCCCGACATAAGGAGACCCAGGAGAAGTTTCGCAAGCACGAGCAGTTCATGAGGAATCAGGGAGCGTCGATTCAGAGTCTCGAGTGGCAGATGGGAGAGATAGCTAGTCGGTTGAACGAGAGGCCGCAGGGTACGCTACCGAGTAACACCGAGTAGAACCCGAAGGGATTTGCGAAAGCTATGACGACGAGGAGCGGTGCAGGGGCACGAGATGAGCCCGTGATTCAGTAGAGGTCTAGAGGAGGAGTCATCGAGGAGCCTGCAGTAGTTGTAGAGGAGCAGGTGGAGTCTCCGCCGGGCAGGTGCATCAGAGGAGCAGCCCAGGGAGTTTAGCACAGGCCGAGAGACAGCAGCTACCGAGCGAGCCGCCGAGAGTCTACAAACCTAGAGTACCATACCCCGGGAGACCCCGTAGAGATAGAGATGAGGAGCAGAACTCCAAATTCCTTGATCTTTTGAAACAGCTTCACCTTAATATTCCATTCCTTGAGGCACTGACTCAGATGCCGAAACACACAAAGTTCCATAAGGATATTCTTTCGAATAAGGAGAAGTTAGCTGAGGTAGCTTCCATCCCTTTGAGTGCTAGTTGTTCTGCTGTCTTACAGAGGAAGTTACCAGAGAAGATGGCCGATCCAGGGAGTTTCACGATTCCCTGCATCTTGAGTGATGATACGGTTATTCATGCACTGGCTGATCTTGGTGCCAGTATTAATCTCATGCCGTATTCCGTGTATCGCAAGCTGGGTTTAGGCGAACCGAGGCCTACCAGGATGAGTATCCAGCTTGCTGATCGTTCTGTGAAATACCCTCGAGGGGTGGTCGAGAACATGCTTGTTCGTGTTGACAAGTTCATCTTCCCGGTGGACTTTGTCATTCTGGACATGAACGACGATGATAGTGTACCGCTTATTCTTGGCCGACCATTCCTTGCCACTGCACAGGCGTTGATCGACGTCTGCGAGGGTAAGTTGATTTTGAGAGTTGGGGATGAGAACATCACCTTTGACGTTCGACAGTCACTTAAACACCCCAAGTCTGCTGATGACTCCTTCTACTTTATTAATACCATCATGGAGCATGTTGGGGAGTTTTTCAGCGAGATCTGTGGAGGATCTGCCTCCGATACTCAAATTCTCGATAGGGACATTCCGGAGATTGAGATGGTTGCCATGACCGATCAGTCAACGGAGGATAACACCGAGTTACATACCCCTGAGTCTGAAGTGCCTGCTGGGATCGTAAGAGACGATCCGATGGACCGACCTTCCATCGAGAGTCCCCCTCCTTCCTTAGAGCTTAAGGACTTGCCTGCCCATCTGGAGTACGCGTTTTTGGACGAGGAGAGGAAGTTGCTGGTTATTATTGCATCTGCTTTGACGGAAGTTGAGAGAGAGAAGTTGCTGAGGGTGCTGGGAGAGCACAAAGAGGCTATTGCATGGAAGATTATCGACATTAAGGGTATCAACCCTTCGTTTTACACACATAAAATCCTCACGGAGGATAATTTTAGGACTGTCTTTCAGCCGCAGCGGCGGCTTAATCCGAAGTGCTGGAGGTCGTGAAAAAGGAGATCATCAAACTGCTTGATGCAGGGATCATTTTTCCCATTTTGGATAGTTCGTGGGTTAGTCCAGTCCAAGTGGTTCCTAAAAAGGGTGGCATGACTGTCGTCATCAATGAGAGGAACGAGCTCATTCCCACTAGGACTGTGATTGGTTGGAGAGTCTGCATAGATTACTGCAGACTGAATGATGCCACGAGGAAAGATCACTTTCCTTTACCTTTCATTGGTCAGATGCTGGAGCGTTTGGCAAGTCAGCAGTACTACTGCTTCTTGGATGGTTTCTCTGGGTACTTTCAGATTCCGATTGCTCCCGATGACCAGGAGAAAACCACGTTTACCTGCCCATACGGCACGTTTGCCTATAGACGTATGCCGTTCGGACTGTGTAACGCTCTAGCCACATTTCAGAGGTGCATGGTGGCTATATTTCATGACATGATCGAGGAATCCATGGAGGTGTTCATGGACAATTTTTCAGTGTCACTCCAACCTTGAGAGGATGTTAGCCTGATGCGTTGACACCAACCTAGTCCTTAACTGGGAGAAGTGTCACTTCATGGTACGCGAGGGCATTGTTTTAAGGCATCGTATTTTGAGTGCGGGGATAGAGGTAGACCGAGCGAAGGTCGAGACCATTTCTAATCTTCCCCCGCCCACTTCTGTGAGATCCATCTGGAGTTTCTTGGGTCACGCTGGGGTCTATCACCGGTTCATTAAAGCTTTGTATGATCGCGAGACCCATGACCAAACTTCTGGAGAAGGATGCCCCATTTGTGTTTTCTGGGCAGTGTATCGAGGTGTTTGATCTTTTAAAAGACAAACTCGTTAATGCCCCGATCATGATTGCTCCCGACTGGTTGCTTCCCTTTGAGTTAATGTGTGATGCGAGCCACTTCGCGGTCGGAGCGGTTCTTGGACAACGGAAGGATAAACACTTCCATCCGATTTACTATGCTAGCCGGACCTTGAATGGAGCACAGGAGAGTTACACTACCACCGAGAAAGAGCTTTTAGCTGTGGTGTTTGCATTCGATAAATTCAGGTCCTATCTTGTCCTGTCCAAGACGATTGTGTACACGGATCATTGTGCCATTCATTATCTATTTAGCAAGTAGGATGCTAAGCCACGCCTTATTCGATGGATCCTGTTGCTTCAAGAGTTTGAAATCCGTGATAAAAAGGGGGACGAGAATGTGGCCGCCGATCATCTTTCGCGTCTTGAGGGAGCTGAGTTAGGAGAGCCAGGGGTCAGGATTAATGACCATTTTCCGACAGAGAGTCTCAAGTTTGTTTCGGCTCAAGATGAGGGTTTTCTATGGTTCTCCGACTTCGCGAACTATTTGGCGGACGGGTACTACCCGAAGATGTCTTACCAGCAAAAGAAGAAGTTCTTTGCTGATGTTAAGTTTTACCTGTGGGACGACCCATATCTCTTTCGTATAGGTGCTGACCAGTTGATCAGGAGGTGTGTTGACGTTAAGGAGGGAAGGCAGATTTTGAGCCATTGCCATGTTGGACCGATAGGAGGTCACCACGGTGCGAGTTTGACAGTGAAGAAGGTATTTGATTGCGGTTTTTATTGGCCTTCGATTTTTAAGGATGCGCACGCGTTTGTGAGGAGCTGTGATCGTTGCCAGCGTGTCGGCAACATCTTTTCGCGAAATGAAATGCCCCAAAATGCTATTCAGGTTTGTGAGGTTTTCGATGTGTGGGGCATTAATTTCATGGGACCGTTTCCATCTTCGCATGGGAACAAGTACATACTTGGCGGTTGACTATGTTTCGAAGTGGGTTGAGGCCAAGGCTTTACCCACGAATGATGCCCGAGTTGTACTCTGTTTTCTCAAGAGCCTTTTTGCCCGTTTTGGTGTCCCGAAGGCGTTGATCAGTGATAGAGGCACTCACTTATGCAATGTGCAGATGGAGAAGGCGTTGCGACGCTATGGGGTCACCCATCGGCTTGCAACCGCCTACCACCCACAGACTAGTGGGCAGGTGGAAGTGAGTAACCGGGGGATCAAACGTATTCTTGAGAAAATGGTTGGTTCGAATCGTCGGGATTGGTCCGACAAGTTGGATGATGCGTTGTGGGCCTTCCGTACAGCCTACAAAACTCCGACTGGTTCCACACCGTTTCGGATGATTTATGGGAAGGCCTGCCACCTGCCTATCGAGTTGGAGCACCGTGCTTCTTGGGCCCTATAGAGGGTCAATCTTGAATGTCCGCCGCGGAGGCCACTCGGTTCCACCAGTTGCACGAGTTAGAGGAGCTGAGAGATCATGCCTACGCACAGTCATTTAGGTATAAGGAGCGGATGAAGGAACTGCATGACAGAAAGTTGAAGGGTAACAAGCAGTTCAAGTGTGGGGATTTGGTTTTATTGTATAACTCCCGGTTGAGGTTATTCCCGGGAAAGTTGAGATCCCGATGGTCGGGACCGTTCACGGTCACTGAGGTTTTCCCATATGGCGCTTTCGAGATAGAGGATAAAGGCGGGAAATTTAAGGTGAACGGTCATAGACTGAAGCACTACATTGGCGAGCCGATGGCTGATCAGACTGTCGAGGTATTCTACCTTGACTTGCTCTCAGAGACGTAGACGTGTGGATGCATCACTCGGGAGACTTCCCGAGTTGTAGAGTTTGTATTTCTGTTATTTTTGTGAACTATCTGTTTAATTTGTTTTGTCTATTCAGGATGTTCCAAGATGAAATCGCTCGTACTCAATCTCCGTTCGAGTCGGTCGATTTAAGGGGTATTCCTTAAAAAAAAAAATTATAAAAACCAAAAACATAAAAATATGTTTATTTGTTTATGTTTTTGTTTTCCGTTTTGTACGCCGCTACATGCGAGCGATTTTGAGCTTTTGCAGGTTATATTATGCGCATGGTAGCTACGATGGCGTTTTGGAACAGGTTCTCCCGAGGTTGCGGCCGCGAATGAAATGCTATACGGTCGCTTGGTTACTACTCAGCTGTTAAAGATTCTGCACACATACCAGGGGAGTAACCCGTTCTTTGTTTTAGTCTTGTATACTATACTTTTATGTTTTGTTTTATTTTTATTTTATTTTATTTATTTTCCTTGTTTTCATCGAGGACGATTTCGTTCTAAGTGTGGGGATGAGATTTATTTTTCTTGTAGAAAATTTTAAAAAAAATTGAAAAATTTTTAAAAAATAGTCCCTTGAAATTTGTTTTCTTTACGTTAAACAGGAAATGATATTATTACCGAGTAGTGGTTATTTTATAAATTTTTGGTGTTTTCAATATATATATATATATATATATATATATATATTAAATAAGAACAGTGCCCATTAGACCCGCACGTAATGTATGGCAACCGAACGGTTTAGACTCAGTAATCGATGTGCTGGTAGGCTCAGCCTTTAAAAATGAAAGCGCGGTTTGGTTGTTGACCAATTGAACCTTTTAAATGGCCTGACTTTAGTGGGAAACATCTTAGAGTTTTGTTTGTTTAACTAAGCCCCTAACAGGACTGGAATGAAAAACTGGGTTATACTCAAGTCTCGAGTCATATGATCACCTTTATATAAAAACCTAATTTTTGTATACGTACTTATATGTATAATCTTATGTATACGTATCTATGCCTGCAAATAGCAGAAGACAGTTTTGCTCGGCCCTTTGTTGCGTGGTGGCGCAGACCTGAGCCTTGATGCAGTCTGTATTATCGTCCAACATGGTATGTTTAAAAAAAAAGTTGCAAAAAGCCAAAAGGCAATGCAAAAATTCAAAAGGCAGAGAAAAAAATATTCAAATCAAAACCACCATGAAGGAAACTACTGTCGGTCGATCAAGGACCTAGCTAGAGTTTATAGGTTGTATATGAGTCGAAAATGTTTTGATCATGTGGCAATAGGTTTAAGTCAAATTGGGGTGATCCGGCCCGGTAAAACCCTAATGGAACGTGGTGAAGTGGCGGCAGGGCTTTCAAGTGTGGGTCCCGCTAAGTCATACAAACTAATGAAATTGCCATGCCTTATTTGCCTCGGTAAGTACTGGGGGCATGGGTTTAAGTGGACAGCAATACCGGCAATCGACCAGATCTAACTTATTAGGTGAAAGTTGGAAGAGATATTTGGGTAACGGGTCACTTGTTCTAATACTTTAAAAAAGAAAAAAAATATAATAATAATAATAAATAAATAAAACCAAGAGTGGTCGGTTGAACTCGGTTATGATCCTGTGTAGTATTCTTTTTCAGGGACGAAAAAGTCTTAAGTGTAGGGATATTTGATGTGTTATAAAACACACGTATTTTCCGCGCCTTTTATCTACGTATTATATTATATTTTATGTATTTTTACTTGTTTTATATAGGTTTTACATAATCTTATTCATATTGTAGGTTATGGGTTACAAGGAAGAAAAACCGAGCTTCTTGTGTAGTTTACGGGTATTTTACGCATATGATTTGAAGACAAAGCTCAAGCCCCGGCCCGTATGCATCATGGACAAGCCCAAGCTACATTATATTAGATTATATAAATTAAAAAAAAACCCTAACACTAGCCAGGGTTGCGATCGGCAGCAGGCAACAAGGAACAAGAGAAGAAATTTTTTTTCGGCTTAGGTTTGAAGGTGTTGGCAGCTAGGGAGAAGAAGAAGGAAGCAAATACAAGCCTCGGGATCATTCTCCATTGATTATTACAGCCAAGAGCAGCCCAGAATCATTCCATATCCTTTCAATTATTTCATTGTTCTTCAACTTTAATTCTCTTGCATAATTGTTAACTAGTTTTGCAATTGATTGAGAGATTGAATTGTTTATGATATTTGTTGATCATTGAATGCTTGAATTGATTACTGAGATGAGTTATATGATGATTTTATTAAGTGTTCATGGCTGTCCAAATATGATTAGAGGCTAAACTTGTTAGTTCTACCTAGGAATGATGATAATTGTTAGTGCTTGATGAACTTATTGGATTGTTTGATTGATAGATGTATATTGTTATTGTAAAGTTTGATTTAGACATGAAATAGGTTGTGTTTAGTGGCTGGAAATATTATCAATTTTATTGCCTAAACCCCCTTGCGTTGGTTGATTAATTTTGTGTTGATTGATCAGTGCATTGTTTGATTCTAGACTTTGTGTTTAGGGTTTGTTTGCGGTAGGAACAACCGTAGGGTTTTGTTACGTGAATTTGAGGTTAAAGTACAACGGTTAGGCACCTTCTTAGAGACCGAGAAGTGATAAGAAGTTAAGGTTGTCTCATTGCCTATGCTTGCTAAAATAAGGATTGCGCGAGAGCGAGTTCGTTTCTTGTCCTGTTTAGGTGTTTTGAGCGACTAGTTGATCTATTTTGTTTTAGTTGAATTGTTCCTCTATCCTTGGTTGTGTAGTATTCATTGCCATTAGGGCCGAGTGTTGGTGAGACCGAGAGGTGAGTCAACATTAGAACACGTTAACAATTGTTTCCCGGTTTGGTCGTTTTAACCGATTTTGAGTAGTTAAGGCTTGTTGAGTGAGACCGAGAGGTAATCCAGTGAGCCTGAGCGATCCTTAGTCGTGTCATATTTAGGGACCGGTGTCTAGATATCATTCAATCCATTAGCTTGTTAGGCCTACAATTTGATTTAGACCTAGGTAGACGTTTTTCTCCATCCGAAGTTAACATAGTTAGTTTGTCGTTAAGTTTTCTATTTTAGGTAACTTTTGTCAGTCATTTTAGTTAGTCCAGTTAAGTAATTAAAAATAACAAATCAATTAAATATTTTTCTTAGGTAGGTCTTGTCTAGGGTTAGTGATCATTAGCGTCCTTACGTGTCCACGTGTTCGATACTCGGACTTACTATGTCTATACTACTTGCGACCGGTACACTTGCCGGTTGTTTGTGGTTTTAGGATTTTTGTGTTATAATTAAAGTTTAGTTGTGAGGGTCATTCTTTTATACATATCGGACGCACACCAAAATCATTATTGGTGATTTGAATGAGGGAGTAAGAACTCGTTATCAAGTAGCAAATATGGTTGAAGATTCGCTACTATGTGTATATACCGACATTAGTGCCTCAGGATTTCCGAACATTGACCAGTTCACTTTCTTTTTATCTCAAATTGAGCCAACAAGTGTGTCTATGGCACTTAAAGAACCATCTTGGGTAGAAGTGATACAAGATGAACTGTAGCAATCTATTCGTCTTGGTGTTTGAGGTCTGATTGACAAATCGGACCGACTAAAGAAGGCTATCCTAACAATGTGGGTATTTAAGTGCAAGAAGATGATCGTGGGGTTATCGTTCGGAACAAAGTAAGACTGGTAGCCCAAGGATTTAATCACCGTGAAGGCATTGATTACAACGAAGTATATTCTCCGGTTGCAAGATTTGAGGGTATACGAATCTTCTTGGCCTACGCAGTTTTCAAAAATTTTAAAGTGTACCAAATGGATGTGAAGAGTGCATTTTTAAATGGGGAAATTAATGAAGAGGTTTATGTGAAGCAGCCTCCTAGGTTTGAAGAACAAGGTTATCCTGAGTGTTTTTACCGATTAAACAAAGCTCTTTATGGTCTTCACCAAGTCCCGAGAGCTTGGTACCGCACATTGGCTGAACATCTTTTGGATAGCAGATTCTAACGAGGGACTGTGCACCATTTTCTATAAGACTGTGAAAGACGATCTTCTTCTGGTCCAGAAATATGTTGACGATATCATCTTAGGTTCTACGAATGATATCTTATGTAAAGAATTCGACAAATGCTAACGAAGTTCGAGATGAGCGTGATGGGAGAAATGAATTTCTTTTTAGGTTGTTGTAGGTTCACCAGACTGATTCAAAAATTTTTATTCATTGGACTAAGTATGTGAACGATGACTTGAGCCGATTCAAGATTACTCTCGAAAAGTACCCTCAACTTTTTTCCTCATGGGTCACAATTTGTCACCAGATGAAGATGAGTTGGAGGATACCATAGATCCAACCCTCTTTCATGCAATGATCTATTCGCTAATTTATCTAGCTGCTGATATAATGTTTGCTGTTTGTTTGTGTGTCAGGAATCATTCGAGTCCCCGAGTGACTCATCTTGCGGCGGTGAAGTGTATCTTTCACTATCTGAGGGTTAATCCTGACATTGGTTTATAGTACCACAAGGACGAGTGATCTTACTGCTTATACAAATTCAGACTATAGAGGTTGCTAGATCAGTTTCAAATCTACAACAGCAGGTTGTCAATTCTTAGGAAACCGACTTGTTTCCAGGTAGTGTAAGAAGCAGCCAACAGTCTTTACTTCTACCGTTGAAGCCGAATATGTGGTGGCTTCGAGTTGTTGTTCACAGGTTTTATGGACCTAGTAACATTTGTAGGTTTACGGTTTAAAGTTTCTTACTGCTCCTATTTTTATTAATAATTTTGCTACAACCTGTATTACTAAAAACCCCATACACCATTCTAAGAGTAAGCATATTGAAATCCGGTATCACTTTATCTGTGATTGTTTTGAAAAGAAATTAATCAATTTCGGGAAAATTCATTCAGATTTTCAGAAAGCGGACCTTTTTATCAAGTCATTTGACAAAACAAGATTTTTATATTTGCATGGTTTAAAAACATTTTCAGAAATTCAATCACTCGGTTGTCAACTTTATTTCTATGTATAGTTTTTCATTTATTTTCTTTCATTATGTTTTTTATTTTTAGGGGAGAATATATCACAAAAATATAAAAAGATTGTAATTTCTGTCTTGTTATATAAAAATACAAAAACATTGACAAATATTGTTGATACATATTTTGTCCGTCTCGGTCTTTATTGGTTGATAATGCAATAGTTTAATAGTATAGGGTTGGTAATGTAACTTTGCCTAAGTGTAAGGCACATTCGTTACTCGGTAACGAATGTGTCACATTGGTCCTAATGTAAGTCCCATTCGTTAACCAAGATTAACGAATGGAACATAACGAATGTGGGCTATTCGCTATCATTAAAGTATTAACAAATAAGCGAGTTTATTCGTTAAGTAAGTGTAACGAATGACTCATTCGTTAAGTCTATCTTAACGAATGAGATCATCTCCTATAAATACCCCTGTAAGTTATTCTAAAGTAAGAGTTCTGATTATTTCTGTGATTCCTCTCGTTAATCTGCCCGATTATCCTCTCAACACACACAGTACACACACTAACGTATATCTAGCCTAATTGTATAACGAATCAACATGAACATTGATGTAATCACAAGATCTAGATCCGTATGTGCTCTCTTAAATATAAATTTTTGAGAAATTTGATCGGACCTTTTGGGAAGTGATGGTACATAGACTTAATAAGCCTAGCATATGGAAAAATTAGTCTAAAAAATTGCTGTAAGATCAACTATATGATGTGTATATTCGGCTTGACAAATCATATAAGTGCCGAAAAGATATAAATGTAACTGCTTGCCGAATCTAGTGGTACAACATCTTGATGCATAGTTAATATCTGTTTTAAGTTTTAAAAAGTTTAAATATTGTTGTGTGTGCATGCATTCATTTTGCAAAGAAATTCAACTTAATTTTTCTTTTGTTTTTACTCAAGTCTTGTATTCTCTTTGTGCGATAAGATTATCCGACCTGAGGGTTAAGATTTGAATACTCTACTTATTTTCTTTGGCGTTTCATACAAAGCATTGGACTTTCTCTACACGATAATACGGGGTTATTTGAATTGATTGTTAAGGCCTTATACAACTTCAACTTATTTTATCTTTTTATTTTGTTAAAATGTGTAGGTTCCTCGCCGGATCAACACAGGATTATCTCGTAACGCGAGGGTGCGGAATCCCCTACGTATACGAAACGAGTATTTAATCGAGAGACACGTAACGAAACACGTAACACGTAGGACAAAGGTTACTTGTTATTAGATGTTAATACCAATAACACCAAAACCCTGCTGCAGCTTACGAAACGAACACAAAAAAAAACTACTAACGAACGGCGTAAGGTAGGTTTAAATTATACGACAACTTCGCCTAACACCCTAGGCGAAGTTGTCCCTAACTTCGCCAGAACATAAGTTCACCAAATAACCAAACTAACTAGTTCATCAAGACATAACAAGCATCGTAACGATTACAGACATGATAGATTCGAGACAAATGAACTACTGGCATAACACACCAACAGACTCCCCCTTGGCAGTAGCTTCATTTCTCTTACATCTTCGTCTCGTCTTGTAATCCAAAAAGCCGTACTTTCCATCGTCAAGCATGCACACCTTGTCTCACACAAACTGAGACCACCCTTTGATATTTCTTCGCTTCATCTTTCCATGCAGGAATATATAAAATCTTCTTTTCGTTTAGTACCTGCAAATCAGCTTGAGACAAATTAACCAAGTGCATTGGATCATACACCCTTAAGATCTCCTGTTCATCTTGATCTTCCATCACGGCTTCAGCAGTCTGGCAATCAACATACCACCATTTAAGATCTTTCATCACATCTTGAGGCATAGTCTTCATTGGAACCTCTTTCATACATCTAATCGGTTTGTACTTCATCAGCATCCAGGGCTTGCCATCAGCCCGCATTCCTTGTTCTGTATCTTCAATCAACTTCCCCTTTTGAGGCTTCAACAACTCAAACTTTTTCTCCTTAACAACTTCACTCCACACTATTTTACCAACCCAACTAGCAAAATTGTCCCCACTCCTATTAATCAACCTTAAATGAGCCAAATCCTTCACTTCACACTCAGGTAACGTATTGAACGATCTCAACTTCGTAGCAAAATACTGAATCCCATCATATCTTTTCACCACAAACACTTTTAGCTGATCATCATACAACCAACAGATAATACCCTTTTTCGAATCAGCATACCCCTTGATATTATAACTTTTCTTGAACATCGTAGGTACCACTGGCTTCTTTGTCTTGATAAACCAATGAGCACATTCTTCTTTCCACCGTGGCTGTTCCTCCCACTCAGAATCACCCGACACATTATCATCTTGACCCACACGTTCTTGACCAACACTTGGAATATCATGTTCAACACTATCATCAGGTATCTCACCTTCCTCTAAGCCACTGTCAATCTCAATCTGTTCACCAAGCTTTTCAATCTCACTAAGAGGCAACACATCTTTATCCATATCATCCTCATCATGCACCACAACCGTCTCACCACTTGAACTGCCAGATGGATCATTAGCCTCATCATCCACCACAACTGTCTCACCACTTGCACTGCCAGATGGATCAGTAGACTCCCCCCTGAGATGTGGAAGCTCCAAGAGTTTTTTCAGTTCTTGGCAGCTCACCACCTGCATCTTTCGAAGCATTGGGATCATCATCTCTATCCTCTCTCCTCTTGGTTCTCAACTCATCCCCTTTGCAACTGGTCTCCCCCTGAGATGCTAAGAACTGTTTAAGCGTATCAAAAAGTTTACCATGTTCAATAAGAAGAGATAACTGAATTTGGTTCTCAGCTACTAGTCGTTGAATAGCTTGTGTCTGAATGAGATTAATTCTTGACTGATCAGCCACTACACGTTCTAGAGCTGCTATCCACTCTGAATCTGACAATGAAGCATCAAAGGCAACTGACATGTGAGAAATGTCTTGAGCATATGGCGGAGGGATACCCAGAGTCATTAGAGTTTCTGATGATGGTGGACTAGTGACCGGAGGAGGAATTGAAACAGTGGACCTAGTAGTCGCCATCACTGTAGATTCAACAAACATAGACACAACCTCAGACGGAGCAATAGTACGTTGTGGTAGAGACACAATCGCTGGCATAGACATCACAAACGTAGATGGTACGCAAGATGGTGCTGACAAAGCCACCGTTGGAACACTAGATGTCACTGGTAATGGATCGGATGAAGAGGGAGGCACTATAGACATACCAGATAACTGTGGAGGGGTAAAATGAACAACACTCGAGGTTTCACCAGCTCTAGCCCTCTTTGATCTAAGGACCAAGGCAGGCAACTCCTGTTCATAATCAGACTCACTATCATCCGAATCTTTCCTCCGTTTTCCTTGAATTCTCTCTTGTGTAACCAGAACTCTCTGAGCTTCGACAGCCTCATCATAGGAAGAATCAGATTGAGTTTCCTCTGAATCCTCACCAGAGAGTTGAGATTGACCAACTGAACCAACTATCGAGGAAGATAGTACCCCAGACACTGCAATTGAAGAAACCTGAACTTCAGAGGAAGTACCAAAAATCCCTTGCACTCCCTAAGCAACATCAAGATCTATCCCCTCTGCAGCAGATATAACAGGATCTACAACTGGATCATCCAGTAAGGGAGCATCTTGAACGGGATCAACAGGAACTGGAGCAACATGAACCACGGGAGGTGGTTGAGGGATATTAGCTTGTGCCGGTGCAGGATCAGCAAATTCATCTTCTGGTGGAGAAACATAGTCAGGATTCACAAGATACCCAAACAAAGCTGTGTGTCTCGGACGACGATCAGGATTACTCCGTGCGCTCGATGATCGACATTGAGCAAAAATTCTCTTGTTTACACATTCCACAAAAGAGATAGGACGACGTTGTGGCAGATTAGGAGCAACATGATTATGAATCATCTGTAAAAATCTCGGATACATTAAGAAACGCTCCCGGCTGCCCGCTGCTGACGATCAATTTCGTAGAACACCATTTGACTGAAGCTTAATGGTTTATTATATGTCAGCGCGGTCATGGCAGATTGCATTGTTGCACCCATACCATCAGCTCCAGCTTTGCGGCCGGATATGCAAACAATCAACACATGCATCAAGAAACGCCATTGATCCAATAGAAATCCCTTTTGGCGTTGTGAGACTTCCAACGAACTAGAGTATCCCATACGAAGAAATGCCCCATTCCTAAAAGTGGCTGAGTACTTAGTGGGGTCCTGAGTAATTTCAGCGCCAAACTGTAGAGCCTCCTGTATCTGATTTGCAGAGAACTGTATCACCTGACCATTGACGGTAGCACGCATCACTGGAGGTTCCATTCGACAATCATATTCCACTGTGTTCCAAAAGTCTTCTATATTTGGTAAAGAGATCGGAAGAGTTGTAGTGATAGCATGAAAAATCCTTGGTCGGATGAGAAACGTGATAATCTCCGAGTAATCATCTACCCCACGAGCATCTGGGTCCAATGTCACGTACATGTTGTGACTCGGATAGAATTTTCTCTTATCCCCATCTCATCCATCACCACCTGTACCACCGGCACCTGCTACAGCTGCCATACCTGCAAGGCAAACGGGTTAAGTTAGATAAATGTTTGGACAGTTTGTAACTTCGCTTAGCAAGGAGGTAGCGAAGTTGGTTTCGGCGAAGTTGTGACCAACAGATCTCAAGCAGCGAAGTTGTAGTAACTTCGCCAAATACGAACTTCGCCGTATACACAGTGCCGTATTCAAGATCCTTTTCAGTTGCATGGAAGTCCGATTAAGGTCTCGGAGATCCAGACACCACCAACACATTCAAAAACGAAGAGTATGATTGACGTTTTAGGGTAAACCAAAAGACCCGATTAGAAACCTACATTATGGAACTGGGTAACCAACAGAACAAGTAAATTATGAATCGATAGACGTCACTACACCTTATTAGCAGACAAAAAACGGATTGTGTGTGGGTTGATTCAGAGGGGATAAGTTCGCCGAGGGTTTAGAGTGTGTGTTTGACCAAGAATGGACCATGTCTGCCTTTTATACTTTCTGAAAAACCCAGTGGCGAAGTTATAACAACTTCGCCGGTTTGACAACATCGCCTCCCAAGCGAAGTTAATTTTAAAATAATTTGAAAGAAGGAAAAGACCAAAAACGAGTAACCCTAGATTCTATGTTATTCACAGAAGACAAACGTATAAAATAATATAAAATAAACATAAGGAAAATAACATTGAAGGGATCAAATTTCAGTCTGTAGAGAACCTAACATGTTTAAGAAAAGATCCGAACATGGAATCATACTGATTAAGAGGCTGTCACAAGGATCCATGTTCAGCATTATTATGACATGGAGAAACAGGTTGAAGGCAGGTATAAAACTTAGCATGATTCTCATTGCTTCAGTGATACGGATTTGGTTCAATTAGGTGCAAAATTTAGATGGACATCACTTAAGGAACTGTGATGTCTCCTATCTATTCTCAAAGCGTATTTGGCTTTCTCCAGATCATCCCGAGTTGACTTTGACCTGTAGTGTCCGATTAAACAATGTACATTTGAGTCAGCTTCACAATCCTTACATCTTGCACAAGACTCAGTTGGTGCCTCATCCATGTTGTTTTAGACTTTGTGAATTTCAAAGGCAATAAGACATAATAACCCCCCTTTTTTTTAAGAACCATAACAAACACCTGCAAGTCCCGAATCTAGATCACTACAGAAGGATAACACAATATATACGGGGATCAAGACACTAACGGGCTCGTGTATGACTGGGTAATCACTTTTTTGCCTATCATACGGAGAGATACATGTGGAGACATGCATATTTAAAAATGACTCTGCACAGTAAATCGAGCAGGTTTAATTTGTATCACATTAACTTTTAAGCACTATGGAAAGCTACCGTACCAAACAATGACTGCTCTAAAGTCTTTTAAGCCTAATAACTTCACCCGTTAGGCTCTCCAAATCGGCTCATCTATCATTTTCCAAAGGTTGGATCAATTTTCAATTTAACATCAATTTTGAAGCTTCATGAGAAACTATAGACTGAAAAAGTATATCATTTCCCTTAAAAAAAGAATTTTATATTCAGACGCCCCGATCACTTCTAAGTATTTGGGTAAATGGCTATCCCAAAAATCCAGTGGATTAGCAGGACCAAACACATACAAATATGTGTCCCTCCAACTTAGTGTAACCGACATAATTTTCAGCGAAGGAATAAAAACTCATCATAACCGCCCCAGTGGCTTTCAGTTATTAGGTTAATGGCTGTTCTTTGAATCTACACATAGATACAAGGACCAAACATATTCAAGAACATGTCCTTCAAACTTGAGCGACCGACATAATTCTCAGCGATAGTGATGTTTTTATTTTTTATTTTTTTTTTATTATTTTTAGTAAAGGAAAAAGATGGTTACTCGGGATTGATCATCCCATTAAGCTCAATAAGGTTTTGAAAACGGGACCGGTCAAAAGCTTTTGTAAAAAGATCGGCAAAATTATCCAGTGAATCAACCTTTTCAAGCCCGATTAATTTCTTCTCAGCACAATCCCGTATGAAATGATGACGAATGTCAATATGTTTTGTTTTACTATGTTTTACGGGATTGTTAGTTACTGAGATAGCAGCCGTGTTATCAATGCAAAATAGGAGTTTGAGTGAAATTTAGACCATAATCTCGCATTTGTTGTTGTATCCATAAAACTTGGGAGCAGCAATTTGATGCTGCCATGTGTTCTGCTTCACATGTGGATATGGCCACTGATGTCTGCTTCTTGCATTGACAGACATTGATCTTCAAAGTTGAAATTCTTTAATGGAACCCCAAGTACCAGCTCATTCTTGACTATGTAGTTCATCTTACGTAGATGGATATGACCCATCCTTCGGTGCCACAATTCCGACTCAGATTTTGTTGCTTTTGACAAGAGACATGATTCTTCCGTCTCCATCTTGGTGGACCTCATGTCCATCACGTATGTATTCTTCTCTCTTGTAGCTTTCATCACAACCCAGGTTTCAGGAATTTTGAAACCAGGATAAAGCACGAGTGCTTCATCCTTTGTAAAGAGCACAGTGTATTCTTTGTCACAGATCTGAGAGATGCTCAGAAGATTGTGCTTTAACTCTTCCACAAAATTAACCTTCTCCAACTTGATTCTCCCATTAGTAACATTACCGATTCCATAAATTTTTTCTCCACTCTTTCCTGCAAAACTAACTCTTCCTCCTTGTACAGCTTTCAAGTCACGTAACAATTTCTTGTTACCCGTCATGTGCCAGGAACAGCCACTGTCGACAACCCACATGTTGTTCACAGTCTTGTTCGACTGTTCCTGCACAGTTAAAGAAACAAATTAAAAGAGGGGGACCCAAGCCCTTCTGGTCTTGGGTTGGTTAAACCTATCAAACGGTATCCAACTCTTGGTTTCCTACAGTTCCTTTGAGGGAAGTTGTCATTCGATCTAAAAGGAGGATTTCTAGAGAACTGATTATGAGGCCATCCAAATATCCTTGAGTTTCTAGCATTAATGGATTCGAAGTTACCCGTTCTGTGATTAACTGGAAAAAAACGAGTTTGGTTTCTTGGAAATCTTAAATTTGTCCAATGATTAGAGTTGGATGCATTAGAATTCTTACAAGTACCAGTTTTAACGTTCATTCCATTTTCAGTTTTGGTTGGCCTCATATTTTTAGATTTCTTCCTTTTCAGCGGATAGTTACTGACAAGGTGACCTATCTTGTTACATCGAAAACAACTTTTGTTCGGACTATTAATTTTGTTTGGACAATCTGTGTCTATCCGAACATTCTTTTCAGAAGTTACAGCAGAAGATGAGGTTGCTTCACTGACAGATTGTTTCACATAAGGGGGAACGAATGGGTTTAAAGAAGATTTCTTTTCACTAACAGGATCACTCTCCCTCCGACTGAGTAACACAACTTCATCATCCACTTTGCGAATGTTCACAGACTCCTTATTCGTGGAATCTTGACCCACGACTGATGAATTTGTCTGAACCGATTCCTTAACATCTTCATTGAGGTTCTCATGATTGTTCAATTTAACGTTGGTGTTACTTGACTGAACTCTAACGGGTAAATCGATGGAGCTGACATTTCCCGTTACTGTCTGATCAGGTTTAACAAAAGTAGATGGCTGATTACAAGGATTATAAGCATAGTTGTTGTTAAAAGGTGGTGGAACTTCATTGTATCCAATTCCTCCTTTATCGTTAGGAGAACGTTGAACACTTAGGACATGATTTAGCATCATTGAAGAATTCCTAAACTGTTCAAGTTTTATGTTTAGTTCCACCACTTTCACATGATAATCTGCTATGTGTTTGTCCTTTTCAGCCATAAGTTTGGTTTTTTCTTCCACAACTTCATAACTTAGATCAATTACTTGGATTTTCTCAGCTAATGTTGCCTTAAGGCATCTTATGTCTTTTTCACCAGCATTAATTTTGACCGAGTAACTGTTTTCCTTTTGTTTAGAGTAATGATGTTCTTCTTTTACAATTTTTAATTCTTTTTCCAAACTTACATACTGATCAGTTAAAGCATTTAATTGATCTGACAGTTTTTCACATTGTTCACAATGAGGTTCAGAACATACCTCTGAGAGCTGATCATTCACTTCTGCCATATATGCTTGATCCTCCACTGGTTCCTTGTCACATCTTTCACTCACAATATTCTCCAAATTTGCTTGGTCAATCACCTCCTCAACTTTGATGTTCCAATTATACCCACCATTCTGTTGAGACACCATGGCTTTTATTTCACTTCCATTCCCATTCTGTTGAGTAGGCCTGTTCTGACTCCGTTCAACTCTTTCATTTGTACACTCTCTTGCAAAGTGTCCATTTTGTTGACAGTTGTAGCAACGAACCTTTGACTTGTCAAATCCCGGTCTCTCTCCCACGAACTTTCGTCCAGTCTTCTTCATAAACCATTTTACCCTTCTTACTATCATCGCTATTTGCCACTGCAGATCCATTTCTTCCATGTCATCAGCATCTATCTGATCATAGTCCTCATCCAAGGTTGCAGGGTCAACTATCTTTCCCTTGATGTAATTCTCATAAGACGCAATGAAAGAGGCATAAAGAACAAATTGTTGTTCAACATATTTTACATTCATAGGCATCTTTGAGTAATTTACACTTGAAGGACTTGTAGACGAATTACTGACTGAGGATTGAGGTTTTGAAGAACCACTTCCACTAGCTACAAAGCATATATCTCCATTCATATTCATCACCACATGACCATCTTGCGTAGAATTTGGTTCCCCGCCTGAGTAATAGGTGGTCGACTCTGATTTAGAACTTGAGTTTGTAGAGCCTTTTGCACCATACATTCCCGAATCCTGAACCTGATCAGTAGGCGTCTCTTTTCGTAACATATTAAGCTCATAATTACGTAACTTGTTAACCACCTTCTCTAAATCAAATCTATCAAATTCTTTATCTTCTTTCATCAGAACTGTGTACATCTCCCATCTTCGTGGAAGAGCATCAAGAAGTTTTTCCATAATCTCACTCTCAGAATACTTTATGGAGTAGTTGTCCAATTCGGTCATCAAGTGATAGTATCTTGTGATGATGTCATCAAGTGATTCATTCTTAAAGTTCTTGAATACCGAGAACTGAGTTTTTAGTAACTTTGTCTTGGAGTTTCGAATTCCAACGTTACCTTCATAGCGGCTCTCCAATGCTTCCCACAATTCTCTAGCCGACTTGTACTTTCGAAAAGTATGAAGAATTTCCTGAGGTAGTGCCATGGTGATTGTAGCTAGTGCCTTACTTTCTGCCTCGTACATTTTCTTCTCATCGTCCTCCATATTATTATATTTTTTTAGTTGCTCACGTCCTTCAAACTCAGTTGTTGGAGGGATATAGCCATCCTGAATACATACCCACATCTTTGCATCTTGATATTTCACATACTGCTCAAATATGTCTTTCCACGCAACAAAATCAGTGCCTTTAAGTAAATTTGGAGCTTTAGTCGCTGACCCAGGTTCAACTTCCATCTTCACAAGTTCAGTGATGTTTATTGACGTCATATTAAACCGAAACAAGAGCTGGAACTAATTGAAACGGTATTCCGTGATGGCGAAGATAGTATAACTTCGCCTTGTGTTAACTTCGCCTGACGCGAAGTTATAATTAACTTCACTTTCTGTTAACTTCACCAAGTAACTTCGCCAAAGTACAACTTCACCGAAACCCTAATGACAGGTGACGACAACTTCGCTGGATGTGAGATTAGATTTTGAGCAGTGTTTTTCTTGTTTCGAACAATTAAAAGGTAGTATGGAGGGCGACGAGGCCAATATAGTGTAGGAATGGACTGAACGAATGGTGCTTTACGTGAAACGATTCCGCAAAAAGTCTAGCGGAGTAATTTTAACACTCGTGTGATAATACCGAACCACACAATCACGAGCAAATGCTCTGATACCAATTGTAGGTTCCTCACCGGATCAACACAGGATTATCTCGTAACACGAGGGTGCGGAATCCCCTACGTATACGAAACGAGTATTTAATCGAGAGACACGTAACGAAACACGTAACACGTAGGACAAAGGTTACTTGTTATTAGATGTTAATACCAATAACACCAAAACCCTGCTGCAGCTTACAAAACGAACACGAAAAAAAACTACTAACGAACGGCGAAAGGTAGGTTTAAATAATACGACAACTTCGCCTAACACCCTAGGCGAAGTTGTCCCTAACTTCGCCAGAACATAAGTTCACCAAATAACCAAACTAACTAGTTCATCAAGACATAACAAGCATTGTAACGATTACAGACATGATAGACTCGAGACAAATGAACTACTGGCATAACGCACCAACAAAATGGAACCTTATCTACATGTAGTAATACCAATCTTAATGGAAAATTTTAACCTTCTGCTTTATTTTCTTTTGATTATTTTTGCATGGGTCATAGCTAATCATGATAAGAATGTGAAAAATAATGCATGTGGCAATTCACCATATAAGATAAATAAAAGATTGTGTCTAATAGGTGGGTCCACATAGGATTTGTGTTTAATTGAACATTAAACGTATCATAAGGCTATTAAAAGAGTGTGTAAAGTTTATAGTGGACAGTTATATCTGAAATCATTGTTGAATTATGTGCATAATATTGTCGAAATTGAAGTGTTGCTTAGAACGTTACTAGTTGATATGATTCTATGTTGCAATCTTTCTCACAAAATATTTACTGCTTATTGTATTTTGATTTTATTATTTTTAAAAATTACAAAAATATTTTCAGAGTGTTTTGATATAAACTTTGAAAAGATAAAAGATTTTAGGTGTGTTTTAGATTAATTTTTAAAAATTCAAAAACAAATTATTTCTTCTTTATTTTCGATCACCGATCTACGCGATTTTAAAATTGATAAAATCTTGGATTTTACCATATTTTTCAAAGTTTTGCCCATGATTTTAATTAAATTTTATTGGTTTTACTTCAAAATAATGATTTTGAAGGGCAATTTATGAATTTAACAGGGTTATATGGGTAAATTTCCATCCATTCGCTATCATTTGTCTTCATTCGCTATGTGTTTACAGCTAATGGAACCCGTACGCTAGTTAATTTTAGCAAATGAGACTCATTCATCTTGTAACTCATTCGTTTCTATTTCATACGCTAACTATGTAGCGAATGAGGACTCATTCATCAATCTGTTCAGCAAATGAATGGGCATTCGCTACATCTGTAGTGAATAAGCCCATTCCGTGTCTTGGAGTTTGTACTAAGGATATAGGGAGTACAAATAGAGGGTTATTACGAATGAATGTCATTCATTCATCACTGTTACACCTCGATACTCTCTCACACCTACCACACCTCTGGCAAAAAAATTTCAACTCAATTTGTGTATTCAATCGTTGATATTCATCATCATTCTTCATTTTTAGGTAGCTGGTTATTCGTTTTGAATTTTGTTGATTGAATTGAATACTAGGACTGATTTGAGATAATTTTAACGAATAAAACCTAATGGACTTAAAATGAATTAAAAATGAAATTAATGAACATTTTTAAATTATCGATTCATGTATAACCTGTTTTAGATGCTAATTATTAATGTTCGGGGTTAATTAGAATTTGAATTGCATATTGACTTTTCTAGATTTTAATTTTCTCTTTGACCTATTCATCAATTTCTTGATCCAGTCGCTAGTTAATCCCATGTGCATTCGCTATAATTTGGTTATCATTCGTTAAAATTGTAACAAATGGCCTCCATTCGTTATTTCTTTTAACGAATCAACCTCATTCGTTAGTTTATCTAGCAAATGAGGCTCATACTCTATACTTTCTAGCGAATGTGATCAAAATAAGACGATTTTTAGTGAATGTATCATTCGCTAATTAACTTTATTGAATGAGCATAAGTCCATTCGTTAATACTTAATTGTATTAACGAATGAGGGCACATTGGTGATTTTCATGTATATTTTAAGTCTTAACATGATCGTTTTTATAGAAATGACTGAACAAGAGCAGGCAAATGCACCTGAGGGTCAGCAAGAGCAGCTTGTGATTCATCAAGCAGTGATTATTTAACAACAACAGGTAAAGCAACCAGCTCCTGAGCCCGAACCACAAGACGAAGAAGATCGACCTGCTGCTACTGGTTTGGTGACTGACAAGAAGCATAATATAGTGGCCTTTTTGGGACAGAACTTCTATGACCGTGCAGCGCTTGAGGTTTTTATCAGCTTTGTATGCCGCTCATGGATATATGAGCCATTTCTACTAATCTCCCAGTGTATTACAACATTATTAGACTGTTTTGGGAGACTGCTCGGTATGTATCTACTGAGAATCATATTTCAGCTGATGTTTAGGGTCACAATATTATCATTACACCACAGATCATTTGTAGTGTTTTATTATTCAGTGATAATGATGTCTACCAGTTTGACAAAGAGTTGATAAAGGGGTTCTTTGGTAGATTGAAGTACGCTGGGAATCTTGATGCCCCTCAATACAATAAGGCGAACCTCTGTGAGCAGTACAAGTACTTACTCCACGTGTTGATACATTGTTTAGATGGACGTAGAGGTGGTTTCACTGAGATGGTATTTTATCACTTGAAGGATACCTGCATGACAAACACGAACAAATGTCTCATGTATCCACATTTCCTTCAAATGATTATTGATCATTTGGTGCTGAGATTTCCCAAGAATCAAGAACTTACTGTTGATCGTATCAACCTAGAGCACATGAATGAAGATACTATGAAGAGGTTGACGGTTTATGGAGGCAAGACTTAGTAGAAAAAGCCAAGGGTTAAACGTTTGACTGGTCACTTGGCTAGTGAGTTATACCAGCCATCATCTAATGATCGTTGGATCCATGAAGATTTTGATTCTAAGTGTGAAGATAGCCATGATGGTGGTAATGATGGTGGTCCTAGTGGACATGATGGTGGTGATGGTGGTACCGAGGCACGTAAAAGAGAAGCTAAAGGAAAGGTTGTCGTTGTTAATGAGCCTTAAAAGAGAAGAAGAAGAAGAAGAAGAGGTTCTGGTGTATTTATTTAAGGGCCTGTACTAGTAGCTTCTCAAGTTTTTCCTACTACAGATGTTTCTACTCCTCCTACGTCTGTTGTTACTGCTGCTCCAAGTACTCTAGTGTTTACGTTGGTGACTACTGCATCCACAGAATCGAGATTCTCTTTCATCCTGCAGACTATATTACATCAAGTTCAATCTCCTATTCCTCTTCCACAAGCTACGGAAGCTGCAAGCCCCACTGTGTCTGTTGGAACAGTGGTGAGGCCTACACAAATTGTTAATGTTCCATTCATGATGTTTAATAGACCGCAAGGTCCTATGGTGCCTCTTCATCTTGATTTCCACAATTTACCAGTTAAAAATCAAATATATCTGATGAACTTGGTGCATTTGCAAGAAAACTGGTTGAGCGTTTATTGCCAATTTCAAGAATCAACGCGTACTGATCAGATCCAGATGATGAAAGGGCTACAATTTTAAAAGAAAGAAAGTGATCAGTTGAGAACCCGGGTAGCTGCTCAAGGGGAGAGGATTAAGAAACAAGACGAGGAGATCCTTTAATTGTAGTGTAAATATGATAAATTGATGAAACTGAAGGATCAGGATGACGACAATGATCGTGAAGCGAGCCAATCTGATCAGAAACTAGGTACTTCAGCATCTGGTCCTATGCCCATTGAGGGGGAGTTAAGTGGGAAAGATTTGGTGGTTTATCATGATTCTATAGAAGTCCAACTTGCCGACATGCTGAAAGTAAAGACTGCATTATTTGTTGGCATGACCAGGGTTGTGATGGGTATGGTTAATGCTAATGAGATTGAAGAAGGCGAGTTTGTTGATCATGGTTTCAAAAAGAAGGAAGACGTGGAGGATTTGGAAAAATGGGTGGATGTTAAAGTTGAGGATGTTCGTGATGTGGAAGTTGACCCGAGTATTCCATTTGGGGATACTTGTAATGATAATGTAGAAATGGAAGACATCATGGCCGAGGAATATCTCGACATGTATGCAAGAAATAATTCAGATGAGGGGATTCCTTTCTTTACCACTGAACACAATAAGATGGCTGATTAACAATTGGATAAAGAGAAAGAAAAAGAGAAGGGTAAGAGACTAGAACCAGCTGAGTCTGAACGAACTTCGGATGGTATGTTTCAGTACAACGCGAAGAAGTTAAATAAGTGGATAGAGACATTGACATATGCTCAAAAGCAATATTATCTATAGTCAAAGGTTAGGTTGTCTGCGTACCGGATGAAGAAGTTTGTTACTGTGAAGACGGTTAAAGGCAATATTGTTTTGTGGATGTACGAGCCTGACCTGAAAGTCTGCATAGTTATGTGGGAGATTGGAATTCTGTACTTCAATCATTTTACTGACATTCTCTCCAAGCCACATTGGGACGTTTGTACATTGGCTTTTAGACCATTCATGAATCATGGAAACAGTGAGCTTGTAGATTAGTTTTATTGTGTCCATAAAGTTCATCATGGTTTCAAGTTATTCAAGCCCCAGGTGCCTAAACAATAATATGTTGATGAGATTGATACTCGTATGGGGTAGATAAAATTGATATTAAAAGTAGAGCCATCGGTGCACTCTGAAGAAAGTTCCGTTAAAGGTGTTGCCACAATGTCTTTATAAATACTTCAATTGGTGGTACTATGATGACAAAACAGGTCAAGCGGTGATTGTGCTGGGTTTAGGTGACAAGATAAAGTCTCTTCATATTTTGGATCCAATGTCGTTGGTCAACCTATTTGAGTTTGATAACGACTTTTTTTATTTCATAATCAGATTAGATGGGCGTATAAAAAAGATAACCAGCTGGCTATACAATTCCAACAAATTGTGCGCGTATGTCATGCATTCAGGATTCATAGCTGTGCTGACCAGAAAACCAACCGTTTCAAGATGTGAAGACGACAAAGCTCGAGATAAGAGGGGGTTTGTTGATACATCTATAGTCATCTCGTTCTTTGTTATCATTTTTGTAATAGTTAAACATGTAGGGACTAATTTGCAAATAATGTAAAGATTCATTTGCAATGGAATGTATAGAGAATGAATACAGTTTTGTCTCCCCATTCTCTAGGAAATGCTAGTGAATGGCGTAAGAGTGTGGCTCATTCACTCTGCCCCAAACATCTGACTGCATTTTCCAACTAAAATGAAATATGACCACTGAAACTGAATTGTACATTCAGAATAGTCCTAAGAAGACATGGTCCCAAGCTGATACTTGACATGCCCCCCCTTCCAGACCCATCACAAGGAAAACGAAACCTAACATTTTCTTTATCCGGTATTAAGCGGGAGCTACGAGCAAATAGAACACCTTCCAGAAGTATCAATACCGTCACAAGAATCCTAAATGCATGAATGTGATGTACCAAAAAATCATTGGTTCCTAATGGAATAGGTAACAAAGAAACCTTTCCGCCCACTGCCACTAAATCCCCCCCCCCCAAGTTAAATTAGTGCTTGATGTTGCACCAGGTGCTCTAGCGTAGGTGTTTTGTATCAATTGAGCAAAGATGGGTTGTAATTGGATAGCAGTAGCTGAAAACATATCTTGAGGGCGACCTAAAGCGCTTATGGTATCGTTATGAATATACAAACCAAAACTATGAAAGCCTAGATATATTGCACGCCTAATTGAGATGTGATACAATAGCATCGTGATGCCTAAGAACACGATCTAATAGATCGTTGTATTGAGTAGTTGGATCATAGTCTCTCACCATAAAAATGGTTGCATGCGCATCAGCACCAACTATGAGAAATCCACCAATCCTCATATGATGTGTGAACAATGACAGTTGTTTACCATATGGATAAGGGGGCATCACATACATATGGCAAGCTACAACAATCATTAAAGAGCCTAACATAGCCAGGTTAAGAGATAATTGAGCATGCCATGGTGTTGTTAGGATCTCAAAGGCCTTTATGGCCTTGGCCCAGAATGAACCTTTATGAGCTTCTAAAATATCTTTTAAACCATGACCAATTCCTCAGTTGGTCCTATACATGTGACCCGCTATCAGAAAAAGAATTGCAGTAGTTAATGATGGTCCGCATTATCGATTAGCCATAGACCTTCAGTTACAAGGTCGAATCCTCCACGAAAAGTAAGAAAGTCCCCATATTTTAACCAATTCAAGATGAAAAGTGGGGTTTCTCCATCAGAAAAATTGGGATAAAGTTGGGCCAACAGATCCCGTGTCAGGACTGTTAATCTGGTGCAACCTTAGATAGGTTGACAAGAGCACATAGATCTATTACCCAAAGGCCTATTGAATATCCCGGCGGAATCAGGATATTCAACGGATGGGAACGAATGTGTGATATAATAGCAGATGAAACAACACAATAATATTTAGTAAGAACAGATTCAAAGACAAAGTTTCACTGTATTAAATGTATCATTCAACAAAACAGTAAATGGAGTGTCTAGGGTTTCATGACGGCGGCGGCGGTACAAGGAAACAAAGAGAATATTCTTTGGAATGTTTGTGCCCTCGTATTGAGTGTGTTGCCAGCGTATTTCTAAAATGGAAACCTAGGTGATGTGTGTCTAATAACCCTATAATAATGACCCTCACAACTAAGCTTTAATATTAAAACGAAAATCCTAAAACCACACACAACCGGCAAGTGTACCGATCGTAAGTAGTATAGACTTAGGAAGTCCGAGTATCGAACACGTGGACACGTTAGAACGCTAAAGATCACTAACCCTAGGCAAGACCTACCTTAAAATAATATTATATTGATTTTTGATTTTTTTTAACTTAACTGAACTAACTGGATTAACTAACAAAACTTACCAAAAATAGAAAACTTAACGGAAAACTAACTGTGTTGACTTAAGATGGAGAAAAACGTCTACCTAGGTCTGAATCAAATTGTAGGCCTAACAAGCTAATGGATTGAATGATATATAGACACCGGTCCCTAAAGATGACACGACTAAGGATCGCTCGGGCTCACTGGATTACCTCTCGGTCTCACACAACAAACCCTAAATACTCAAAATCGGCTAAAACGACCAAACCGGGAAACAATTGCTAACGTGTTCTAATGCTAGATCACCTCTCGGTCTCACCAACACTCGACCCTAATGGTAATGAATACTACACAACCAAGGATAGAGGAACAATTCAACTTAAACCAAAATAGATCAACTAGTCGCTCAAAACACCTAAACCTGACAAGAAACGAACTCGCTCTCGCGCAATCCTTATTCTAGCATGCAAAGGCAATGAGACAACCCTAACTTCTTATCACCTCTCGGTCTCAAAGAAGGTGTTTAACCGCTGTACTTAATCCAACTAATCATGTAACAAAACCCTACGGTGGTACCTACCGCCAACAAACCCTAAACACAAAGTCTAGAATCAAACCATGCACCGATCAATCAATACAAAACTAATCAATCAACACACGGGGTTTATGCAATGAATCACCAAATTTTCCAGCCCTTAAACATAACCTATTTCATGTCTAAATCAAACTTTACAATAACAATTAAAGTCTATTAATCAAACAATCCATAAAACTCATCAAAACCTAACAATTATCATCATTCCTAGGTAGAACTAACAAGATTAGCCGAGCATAATTTTTGGACACCAGCAAACACTTAATAAAACCATCATTAAACTCATACCAATCATCTTAACAAACATCCAATGATCAACACTAATCATAAACAATTCAATCTCTCAATCAAGTGCAAAACTAGTTAACAATTAAACAAGAGAATTAAAGTTGTTGAACAATGTTATGAAAGAAAGGATATTGGGTGTTCCGGGCTGCTGCTGTTGATGCTGTTATTGCTGCTGTTGATGTTGTTGTGCTGCTGTTGGCTGCTGTTGTGCTGCTATTGATTGCTCTTGTTGCTGCTAAATCCAATCAGCAGCCATATAGGCTGATTAGGGTTTTATTTTTTTATATAATATAATATAATATGGTCTTGGGCCTCCATGATGCATACGGGTCGGGCCTTGAGCTTTGTCTTGAACTTGTATGTGTAAAAGGCTCGTAAAAAGCTCGAAAAGTCCCGGTTTCTTCCTTTCTTTTACCAAAAACCTACAAGATTAATAAATGTATGTAAAACCTATCTAAAACGAGTAAAAACACATAAAATATAATATATTACGTAGATAAAAGGTGCGGAAAATACGTGTGTTTTACAACACATCACTAGGACACTCTTTATAGACCCTGACATTTCTTCTAGAATCCCAAATTATTACATAATGAAAGACAAATATAAATACAAGTGTAACAGTCTTCGAGCATGATAAGTATCTTGCTCAAGCAGACTCACTATGCAAGGTATGCTCGATGATTTTCTTCGAGCAAACTTTACTTAGAATATTTTCATAGAAAATATTCTCCTCTAGAAACCTTCATTCTTCTTGACGAATCCATGCTTTGCTCGAACTAGTCCATCGAGCAAGCTTATTCTTCTTGATGCCTTCAATCCTGTCTTCAGACTTATTGAGCAATCTTTAGCATTCTCGGATGTAAATCTTGCTTGGGGGACTGAACCATGCACGAAGTCCTTGCTTGGAACATATATGACATCTTCTTATTGCATCCATGCTCGTTACCATGTGCTCGGACATCCCATGCTCGTAACACTTGGTTAAAACTTAAACGATCAAGTTGTTTGCTCGATTGGCAATCCAAACTCGATAGAAGAACACTCTTGCTCATTCAAGTGTAGCTTGCTCGAAGCCTCAACACTTAGAAGAATTAACCATAACTGGTTCTGAAGACCTTGCTTGAGGTAGTAAACTATGCTCGATCGTCCAAGCTTGCTCGAAGTCCATACTTAGCCGTTTTCAGAGGAGGTTGAGAAGATTCCAATATTCCTTAGCAAATATCCGTCTCAACAATCTCCCCCTAGATTTGACCAAGCTCATATGCACCAAAACACAACTGCATATAGTTACACATGTATAAGCCTTCTAAAGATAATCAATTTAGGCTTAAATTATCATTTCATTACATAATGGAATTCTGCCACTTGGGAATTACATATCAAATTTCACACGTCAAATTACAAAACATAAAGACAAGATACAAAGATAAAACAGAAATAAAATGATCATCATCTGGCTTTATTCTGCCATCTTCTCCATTGGCTACTATCAATCGCCTTTTCCTTCTTTGGTTTCATAAAAGCAGCCTTCTGTTTGATCATGTCCAGTTCCACTGCATCTTGAGAGTCAAGAGGAAACTCAGCATCCACAATGTCTTGAAGGTCTTGAGGATGAATGAACTTTTGGTCTTCATCATGCAATAACACTACAATCGTTCCTCCTGAAGCATTTCTCAATGATATTGAGTCATTGTGTTGATTGTAAGTGAGGTGAGCTATCCTCCCATTTTGTTGCACTTGGGAGTTTGGCTCAAGCATTTCCCTTCTCATAGCTAAGCACTCCTTCAATGTTTTCCTTTTTCCACTTGAGCTGCTTGCTTGATGAGTTCTTCTTTTCTTTGTATCAAACAAAGAGAGCTCTAGAGTGTGTACTTCATTCATCCTTTTTCGTCTTCTCTCTCTCTCTGCTTGGCTATGTACCTCTCTCCTCTTCTGCTTCAGAAATGGAAACCTCTTTTCAGACTATTCCTTGATGAATTTAGAAAGGTTATTTCTTTGCTGCCCAGCCAGTTGGCTTCTGTCTTGATTATCATATAAGTCCAGTTCATCCATTTTCTTCAATTGTTGTTTTGAAAACTTTCTCAAATCATCCCTAAAGATGATTAGAGTCTCTTCATAATCATCAGTAATCACTCTTAAGGTCTTGGATATTTTGTCAAAGTAGAGATGTGTGGGCAAATTTAAATTCTTGAAGGTCCAGGCCTCACAATCTCAGACCTTATCTGTGTTCTGCTTGTGCTCCCTGATGAGTTTTTCTTTGCTTGATCTTTTTCTGATTCTTCATACCATTTCTTTATTATTTCACCAGTCTGCACCAGTAATCTTCCCATATTATCACCCTTTTTATGTAGAGCACTAATCATCTCGGCTCTCACTTCTTCTTCAAATCTCCTTCTATCTTCTTGTAATTTTCTCCGTGTCTCCAGGTACATTCTCTGCTCTCTGTGATATATGTCTAGTAACTGATCATGAGGCATGTTATTGAATTGATCCTCAGGCATTCCTTTGTTCATCACTAGATCTTTCAATTTCTACACCCTTTTTGGATCTTCAAACCATTGTCTGACTTGTTGCTTCCTTTTATCTGCTTCTTCCCTCTCCTTCTCCATTCTCAATTCAAATCCCTTTCTCTTATGAAGTCTTCCTGGCTTTTCTGATCCTTATGAGAATCTTTTACCATTTGGACTGTCTTTTTCAGATCTTCAAGAGAAAGATTTATCAATGAGTTGTAACTGTAGCCAGGAGTTGAAGAAACTTTATATCTTTGTGTTTGCTTTTCAAGACTTCATATTCTGTCTCATCTCTAGCTTTCTTTTCTATTCTCTTTTTACTACTGTCAGATTCTTTCAAAGCTTTCTCTGCCTTCACCTTCTTCTTACTCATCTTTTCAACACAGTTTGCCACATCGTCCACAGAGCATTCTTGTACATCTTATCAAATGTTCCAAAGGACTGCAGGTTTAGGAATGCAGTTCTATGTCCAGCCTTTAACATGAATTCCCTTGGGATTCCCAGCTCCTCAATCCTTCATCGATCTTTCTTCTTCATCATCCACTTCAATCGGTTCTTCTAGATTATGAAGGGCTCCTATTATTGGTTCTTTATAATGAATTGTTTAGGCCCCTTCAACATCTATAGATTTAGCTTCCCTTCTCTTGTAAATTTTCACCTTCACAATTTTTGTCTCTTAGGCTTGGGGGTCTCAAGTTTAGTTGTTTCTTTTCTTTTTAAGGAATCTCTGACTTCAGTTTCTGGTTCTGTTGGTTCAGTGATGACTGGTTCTTCATTCACAGTTCCTTGTTCTTCATCAACAGTTTCTGTAATTATTGGCTCAGTGGTCTTATTAGCTTGTTCATCATCAACAACTACTTGAATTTCTGGCTCAGTGGTTTCAACAACTTCTTCTGCTCTTGGTTCTGGCACGTTCGTAGTTTGTAAACTACTGCTGAGCTTGATAAAGTCCTTCTGAGCATTTCTAGCAGCCGATACAATCTCAGGAGCATGTCCTTCAGGTTTATTCAAGATATCTGTAAGAGTTTTCATTATAACCAACTTTACCATTGAACTAGAAGATATTTGAATTGTTTCTTCTCACTTGCTACTGGGTTTATTGGACCCAAACCGAGCTCTTGCCTTTTTGATGGTTCATGTTTAGGTTCTTCAAGCTCAGGTTCAGATTGTATGGGATCATGTTCATCATCAGTCTATGCAGTTGGAGTTTGTTGATCAGTTTGTTTTTCTTTTAGTGACTCCAAAGCAGCCCTTATAGCTTCATCAGCCTCCTTCCTCATTCTCTCTTCTTCTTCTTCCTTTTTCCTCATCTCTATGAGTGCTTCAAGTACTTCTTGATCTATTTCCTCCTCTTCCTCCTCAACCAACACCCTTTGTCTCTCTTGATTTATCATTTTTATTACAGTATTGACAGATTCCACCTCTGCAATCGCTGGATCAACTATATCATTCTTTTCTAGTATTTCATCTCCAGATTGCATGTGTGTAAATTTAGGATGAAGATCCTCATCAGTTTGAGCTACCACTTTTCCTTTTAATTGTCTTTTTAAGATTTGCTTTTGTGTTTCTTCTTCCTTATCTTCAGACTCCCCCTCAACTCCATCATCTCCCTCATACTCTTGATTTATCTTGTTTAGAGCATTTGCGGTTTCAGCTTTTGCAATTTCATCACTTGAACTGGCATATAATTTTTTAATTAGCTTTAATCCACCTGCCTCCTCAGTAATCCCCCCTGTTTTGGTGCATCTGAGGTCTTTTCAACCTCAGAGTGCTCCAGGGTTTGAAGTTTCAGTAGAGCTTGTTGCAGGACTGTTTCAAGTGCTTTCCTTTTGATCTCCAGAACTGCAATCTTGTCCTTCAACATTATATTTCCAAACTCTAAAGCAGCATTCTCATTGATAAGATCATATATGTTTGGGCTGGATGGTGGTGTTTCCTGAGTGAGCTTAAAAGTTGGTTATGAGAATGGTTCTGATGAGGAGGTTTCTGGTGAGGGTATTTTGTAGGATTCAGGTTCTTGATGTACGTGTTGGGAAGGTTGAGCAGTGTCAGTAGGTAGTGTTTCTTGCAATGGTGAGGTTGGTGGTGTAAGGATATGTATTTCTTGGGTAGTTTCGGCTGGTGGTGACTGAGGTGTGGATGAGATGATTGGTTCTTGGATAGGGAATTTAGATGGTGTTGAAGCATGTGTTTCTTGTATAGGGGAGGTGGGCGGAGCTGGAACATGAGTCTCATAAGTTTGTTCAGGTTCTAAATTTTTGGGATCTGTTGTGGCAGGAGAAGAAGGAATATCATCATTAACAAGCTCAGACTCAATAGAGTCAGTATTGTCATTGTTGTCAGCAGGGTTTGGGGAACATGGTAGGGTGATATTTTGTATGGTTTCTGTCACATTGGATACGACAGTGGCTATAAAATCATCACCATCCATATGCTCAGTTGCCATGTGACTAGCCACAACTGATTCATCAACCTGGTCAGTAACTTCAAGTTATGGTGCTTTATCACCCTCTAGATCCTCCATGTGAACATCAGATTCTGAACCTGTAAATGTGACCATCTCATTCCCAACAGGATCAATAACCAACTCATTCATTTCAGCATTATGACCCATATCTTCTACATTCTCGGCCTCATGGGCAATTGGTTCAATAATTTGCTCATTTGAAGCATCATTACCATCATTGCCCTGATCATTATCATCATTATCTCCATCATCATTTCCATCATCTTCACCAGCATCATCATCATCTTCACTATTTCCTGGGGTGTGAGGTACATCAACGGCACCTAAAGCAGGAACTAGTAACCATGGGAGAACATCCCAGTCAGTATTCTTAGTGAACTTACTCCTTGCATTTTTCATCCTCTAGCATATATTTGGGTCTTGCAATCTAAATACCTCGCCTATCAGCTGTAGGTTCTGCAGGGACCTATTGATGAGTATTTGCAAAAATCTTGGATACATCAGGAACCTTTGATTCACAGCCTTCTCAGCATTGGATACAAAACCCTAAAAAATGAGCCTTGAAACATTGAATGGTTGCTGATATAGAATGGCTACAGTTAGAGTAGCAAGTTCTTTGCTTAATAAAGTCCAAATCCCTCTCCTTGGAGACAGGGACTGCATGACATGATGTATGAGGAATCTGTATATCAAAGGAAAACTTCCTTTCTGAAATTGGCCTTCTTTAACTTCCCCTTGATATCCCATAGTTTCTTGAAAAATCCTCAGCAATCTTGGTACTGAATACGATGGCTGCACTTCATGATTGTCATTTTAATGTAGTGCAGTTCTGATTGATGCCTCAGTGACATCAATATCTTTATTCAAAACAAAGGATTCAAGCCTCACCCGATTAACATCATCTACATAGGTAGCCGAGTTCCAAAAGTCTGTAATATGATTCCTGTAAATTGTTGGGCTCTCTGTCAAAGCTACCCTCAGGTTAGAGTTTTTAAGAGAGTTTATCATGTGCTCCAACTCTCTATTCTCATCATCAACCTCCAATTGGGCACACATATTGTGCCTCTTCTCGAACTTCATGGCCATCAGTTCTGCAAAATAAGAAAATAATTAGTACAAATGTTAGCAGAACTTATAGCGATGGGATAGTCAAGAAGGAATCGTCTTCAATAACCTGTTCCATAGTCGTATACGTACCTGCACAAACAAGTAAACAATTAGTGAGAAAATCAATTAGAAACCCTAATTAACTTGGGGTTACGATAACGATAATCGATAACTTACTAAGGTCGAAACAGAGCTAATGACTATATTTGAAATAGTATCAAGCAGTAATAGTAAGAGTGAGTAAGCAGGAGATGCACGAGCAAGAGGGTATTTTTCGATTAGGTTTAAAGCGGGAGTGGAATTTGTGAACTAAGTCCCCCGTTTATACCTAACGTTTGGTTGGTACAGTACTCGATTATCGTCTAGTGCACGACAGTTGTCATTTAATTCAAATTTAACTGTACCACCCTTGCTCGAGCAAACAGCCAAATAACCAGCTGTCTCCCACTGTACTCGAGTACTTACCTTAGTACATGCTCGAGGTACAATAAAACTTTGGTTAACGATCATTTATAGTTTGCTCAAAAGTGAATCTACTCGAGGAAACTTGAAAAAGTTTATCCTTTTGAGTTATTCCAATATAGTGTTCGAGTACACCCTTAAACCAATATCCAACTTTCCGACATAGTTTGAAGTCACACATATGTTCGAGTATAAGGTCATTCTCTAGATTTTCCCAATCAACTACAACCTTAAGATGCAATCTCAGTATGCTCGTGAGAACAGGCATGCTCGAACAACTTGAAACATTTTCTAACCCTGAATACATATGCTCAACGTACATAAGAAATAATCAGTTAGTCATTCATACTCGAGACATATTCACAGCGACTCAACTCTAACTCGAACATACTTAGATAATCCATGAACACCTATGCTTGTAGAGTATACGCATGCTCGACAAAACTTAGAAATCTATCCTGACATGTCTCCTGCTCGTGAAGTACATTCATGCTCGAGAAAACTTAGCAGAAATTATCATGTGCACACTTGTGCTTGAAAGGCTACATATGAGATATGTATGCTCGAAACACTTTTCAAAGTTTTCAAAACATATCACTATGCTCGAAGAGCAACAAATGAGATATCAATGCTCGAAACACTTATCCAAGTTTTCAAAGCATATCATTGTGCTCGAAAAGCAACAAATGAGATATCTATGCTCGAAACACTTATGGAAGTTTTCAAAGCATATCAGTGTGCTCGAAGAGCAACCATCAACAAATACAAGTAAAAAGTGAGCTCAAAGTACACTCTAATTCCTAGACCATACTCGAAACTACTTAAAACAAAACAAATTGGATTAGTAAACACACCTTCACATGTCTAGCAGATTAGACTAATACGACACTCAAACTTTGCTTACAACAAGTAGATAAATCATTTGAACCAATGTTATAATTTAAACATATTTTAAGGTGAATAAGAGATTAAAATTCAGTTAAACTTCTTTTCAATCCATTTTTGTAGAGATCTCAACATGGGATCAGATTGTTTAACAACTTTCACACCATTTCATTTTCAACCTTATTATGATCTAAGTCAGGTTGACATTGAGTAGTAGCACTTAGCATGATTATCATAACATTTGTGATATGCTTAAAGTTCAATTAGATTTTAAGTGAAGAATGGTTACATTTTGGAGTTTAGGTTGTTCCTAATCTCTTCTCAAAGCTTGTTTAGCTTTCTCCAATCACCCCAATTTGACTTCAACCCCCTGATGCCTTGGTCAAAATTTGTTTTTATGAGCAATTTATTTGAATATATATATATATATATATATATATATATATATATATATATTATATATATATATTATATATATATATATATATATCAGATTATAAGGTTCAACGTTGGACTTACATGCCATCTGGACTTACATGCCTTACATTCAGAGTGTTTAGGACTTATTTGAATGCCCCACCCTTGTAGTTCCCGTAGTGCCCCTTAATTCATGATATATTATTACTTGACATACTATGTTTTGAAGCATTTTTCTTTCTCTAGATTTTTCCTTTTCTTTCTTTTCCTTTTGGTAAGCTTTTATATAAAAATACTTTTATATCTTCTCAAATACTTTGTAAAGATATTTTTATGTGACCAAAAACACCAACAGGCTCGTGTATGATTGGATAATTGCCTTTCTGCCTATATTTGGAGAGATGGGCAAGGAAACATACCTTGGTCTTCAAATGTGTCACCACATCATACTTAGCATGATCATTATGTTTGTATAACTTATGCCACTACACTCATGAAAAGATACCATACAAAATGTCAACTTACTAACTAGAAATCATTTAAGCCTATAATCCATGGGTTAGGAATTTAAACAATATTCTGTCATTTCCCATAGGTTGGATTCAATCTCCACATGAAATATTTTTAAGCTTCTTCAAAGCTTGGAACTGAATAATGTTATTATTTCTCATATGTGTTCACCGAAAACTGTTTACTTAGATAAAAAATCATTTTGTGCCAAAAATTAGTTTCTTTGAGAAATTCACTTTGCATCTAACTTTGAAACACATATTATCATTCAAGCACATAAGACCCACAAACAGCACACAAGTTACACACAATTTGCAAAGTCACTCAGTTTTGAGCGATCTTACACTTCGAGCACACAAGTATCTTATCGAGCAAACCTGAAATTTATCATGTCAACGCGTGTGCTCGATGGACGTAACTTGAAATTTATCATTTAAAATGCATGTGCTCGAAAGACTTCATAGAAGTTTCATTTTGCTTGAGTATTAGACATGTGCTCGAAATACATCAATGATAACACAATCAATGTGCTCGAGCAACAAATGTATGCTCAAAAGACAAGGAAATGTTTTCAAGATATATGAACATGCTCGAACATCTGATTCTATGCTCAAAATACTTGAGATTGCTCAAGTATGAGTGTTAGTGCTCAAGGAGCAGCTACAGATATGAATCCTTTATTCGAGCACACAAGAGTCCTATCAAGCAGACTTAAAATCTATCATTACAACTAATGTGCTCGAATGACTTCACGATGGCTCAATGATGTGCTTGAGAGATAGACATGTGCTCGAAAGACTTGGGAAGTTTTTCCAAAGAAAGTGTCTATGCTCGAACAGCTGAGACATGTCATCTGTGCTCAAAATACTTAAGATAAGTCTTCAAGTAGCACTGTTTGTGCTCGAGGAGCAACAAACACACTATCAGGCACTGATTCATGCTTGAAATAGTTAAACCCACAAAATATATCACTTATGCACAGATATAAGTATAGATAATATTATCATCAAATACATGACATTTTTCACACAAACAAGTCAAAAATGATGATTTATTCAATCAAAATTATCAGTTAAGCATAGCAACAAATCATGCAAACATTTACAGTGAGTAATATAGATAGTCTGTAAGCATCTCACTTAGGCACACATCATCAATCAGATTTCATCAACATTTATCATACCTAGGCATTTTAATGTTAAATGAAAGCTAGTTTTATTTACAGGTTTGGTGAACAAATCAGCCAAGTTGTCAGATGTATCTACCCTTTTAATTTCTATTAAGCCTTTTTCACTATAGTCCCTAATAAAGTGATGTCTAATCTCAATGTACTTAGTATTAGAATGTCAAACACGATTCTCAATAATGAACATGGCAGCAGTGTTATCAATTAAGATAAGAGTAAGTAAGAAATTCAGACTACAGTCTAGTAGTTGATTTTGAATCCATAGAACCTGTGCACAGCATGCAGATGCAGCAATGTATTCAGCTTCAGCAGTTGAGATAGACACTGTAGTCTGCTTCTTGCATTGCCAAGACACAAGCCTGTTTCCAAGAAACTGGCAGCCTCCTGAAGTTGATTTCCTACTCATTTTGCAACCATCATAGTCACTATCTGTATAGGCTATCAAGTTAAAAGAGGGGTTCTTTGGGTACCAAATCCCCAAATATGGTTTTCCTTTAAGATATCTGAATATCCTCTTCACTGCCAATATGTGGGAGACCTTTGGATTGGTTTGAAATCTTGCACACACACACACAACAAACATAATATCTGGCCTAGATGTTGTTAGATACATCAATGGTCCTATCGTGGCCCTATATTTATGCTGGTCCACTGGCACCCCCTTTTCATTAGGTACCATCTTCTCATGTGTGTTCAATGGTGTGGACACTGTCTTGTAATCCTGGCACTTGAATTTTTTAAGAATATCTTGGAACATATTTTGATTGATTTATAAAGATGTCATCTGCCTTCTGCTGTACTTGAAGTCTAAGGAAGAAATTCATTTCTCCTATAGAGCTCATCTTATACTTAGATTTCATAACTTGCTCAAAATCTTTGCACATTTGTTCATTTGTTGATCCAAATATAATGTCATCAACATATACTTGAACCAACAGTAGGTCTCTTTTGTTCCTCTTGTAGAACAATGTTTTGTCAATTGATCCTCTACTGAAACCATTTTCTAGTAGGTGATGTGAGAGTTCATCATACCAAGCTCTAGGAGCTTGATGTAGTCCATATAGTGCCTTGTGAGCTTGTACACCTTGTTAGGATTGATTGGATCTTCAAATCCAGGTGGTTGTGTCACATACACCTCTTCAACAATATTTCCATTCAGGAATGCAGACTTTACATCCAATTGATAGACTTTTATGTTCATGGATTCTGCATATGCTAGTCTTGCAACAGGAGCAAAGACTTCTTCAAAGTCCACTCCTTCTTCTTGTAAGCATCCTAGAGCCACCAACCTAGCTTTGTTCATAATAACAATTCCTCTTTCATCCTTCTTATTTTTGAAAACCCATTTGGTGCCAATTGCATACTTTCCTCTGGGTTTGTCAACCAAGTCCCAGACATGTAAGTCTCTAAATTGAGCCAACTCCTCCTGCATAGCTTCCACCCAGATGGTGTCTTTCAAGGCTTGATTGATTTTCTTTGTTTCAACTTGGGATAGGAAGCAAGAATAAAGACATATGTTTGCTCTTTCAGAAGAAATTCTTGTCACTCTTTCATGCAAGTCACCAATGATGTTTTCTGCAGGATGGTTTCTTTCAATAGGTCTAGTTTGAACAACCTGTTGTGCTGAAACTTAAGATTCTAGATTTGTCATATTCATATCAGCAGATTCAGTCTCAGGAGTTTCTTCTTTTTTAGCAGTTAAGTGAGTTTAACCAATTTCAGATGATGATGCTTCATTTGTTCCAATTTGGAGAGAATTAAACAGAGATTGGAACTTGTCTTCAACTCTATCAGTCTCTTCAGAATGAACTTGTGGCTGACCATGTAGTGGTTCACTTTCCACTTCACTTGGGCCTTCATTTGTGACTTCAACTGTAGCTTCTTGATCAGTCACCTCCATTTCAATTGGTCTGCTATTGCCTCTTTCAAAGTTGAATCATTGGTTTTCTGAGGCAACTGTTGACCACAGCTTGTCTAGGTCAATTTGCTTTTGTGTTTCTTTCTCTTCAATGCTTGTCCTGAACATGTTGTCATCTAGATATTCATTGTAGATTTTGAATGACTTGATCATTTTTTTGAAGTCAAACAGCCACTTGGGTCCATCTACATTGTTAAAATGATTTTCATTGAAGATTATGTTAGATGACTCAATGACCACCATGTGCTCTTTGACATAGACTCTGTAAGCCTTTGATAGGATGAGTAGCCCACAAAGAAGCATTCCAAAGACTTTTATTGGAATTTGTTGAGATAGTCTTTTGTGTTTAGCAGTGAGCATCTACATCCAAAAGGCTTCAAGAACTTCACATATGGTTTTTTTTGAAGATTATCTCATATGGAGTCTTGTTCAACAGAACCCTGTTTTGCACATAACAAGCAGTGTTAATAGCCTCTGCCCAAAAAGTAACTGGCAGATTTGCATCAGTTATCATGGTCCTTGCAGCTTCAATCAATGTTCTGTTTCTCCTTTCTGCAACACCATTCTGCTCAGGATTTCTTGGAGCACTATTTTGTTGAAAGATCCCTTTAGAAGTGCAGAATTCTTCCATAAGTCCATTTTTGAATTCTGTCCCATTGTTACTTCTAATCACCTTCACTCTTTTCTCAAGTTGATTCTTCATTTTCAACACATAAGTCTTGATTAGCTCTGGAGTTTCATCCTTGCTTCCCATTTAGAAAACCCATGTAAATCTTGAATAGTCATCAGTGATTACCAGACAAAATCTTTTCTTGCCAATGCTTGGAACACTTACAGGACCAAAGAGATCCATGTGAAGTAGTTCCAACACCTCATCAATAGTGTTGACCAATTTTCTTTTATGAGAGGATTTGTGCTGTTTTCCCTCGAGACAAGATGAACATTTTTCTTCCAGTTTGAATTCTCTTGTAGGGAGACCCACAACATGTTCACCTTTCACAACTTGTTCATGTTCTTCAGATTAACATGACACATCTTCCTATGCCACAGATTTGTTTCATTCTCAGTGGCTTTGGAGACAAAACATGAACCACCTCTTGATATTGCAGTATTCATTCTCAGTTCATAGAGGTTCCCATTTCTTAGAGCCATCATCATGATCATTTCTGGTTGAATGACAAATTCTGGCTTCAGAATCAGGCAATGTTCATCATTGAAATCCACTTTGTACCTTTGTCACAGATTTGAGAAATGCTAAGTAAGTTGTATTGTAGTCCTTCAACATGCAGCACATTCTTAAAGGATACCTTGCCATTGGTGAGAGTGCCTCTTCCAACAATCTTTCCTCCATTTTCATCACTCCCAAAGGCAACTGGTCATTTTTATTTTCTTTCATAATTCACAAGAGCTGCTCTATCACAGGTCATGTTCCTGGAACAACCACTGTCCATATACCTTATATCATTGCAATTCATGGACTGTTCCTGCACAAATACACACAAGAGATTCAGTTAGATTATGAGTCACAAACTGTATCAGTTTGCAAATCAGAGTCAACTGGAGTTTCATCAGGAGTTGGAAGTGGAAGTGGATCTTCATAGACCATTTCACATTCTTCATCTGAATCTGAGTCCGACACAACTGGTGACTTGATGCTATTTTTAATTTGAACAAGCACACAGTCTTTCCATTCATTCACCTCATTCTTAGTCTTCCACTAATACCCTTTAAGTTCAAATCCTTGCTTCAACAGGAACTTTTCATCATCATTAAGAACACCAGGTCTTAACTTTGATATTCCTTTGGCACTAGACTTTTTGCTCTTAGCATTCTTCTGTGATGCATTTGGATTTTCATTGATCTTAAACACAGATTTCAATCTTTTCTCCAAGGTCAATCTCTTGTCCTCTCTGTCAGAGGAGCTGCTATCTCCATTTAGATACCTTTCATACATTTCTGTTTTGGTCAAAAATTGACAAACGTGATTTTACAACTAAATTAGTAAAATGGGATTAGGTGCTTGTAAAAATGCATGTAAAACCCTTAGAACACAGAGATTTGTTGTGAGGAAAAAACCCGTTATCTTGAGGATAACAAGAAAAAAACCCCGGGTGGTGAAAACTATCACCACCAATTTATTAATAATGAAAATCGGTTACAAGTGTGGAGCTAAAACTCGATCCTGTTTACAGAGAGGGCGAGTACTAGTAAGTCTCGTGTGTATAGAGTGCGTCTTATGATTTGAGTTTGTTGCTTTATTTATACTAAGAAGAGACTAACAATATTTGCTATAATTTTGGAAATAGTTGATTCTTTCCTATTAGCCGTTCCTATATTTCCTGAAATAATTACTCCTTTCAATTAGCCAATTGATTTTCGCGTTTCCTTTTTTAATACGCTTTTTTAATACGTCTTTTGACCTGGTAAACAAAAAAGACAGCAAAAATTTTGTTAATTATACAATATATTTAGGATACCTCTTACATTGGAAGATACCATATCCTGGGGTTATCCTGAACATATTTCTTGCCTAGGATACTGAAAATCCGAGCCCTAACAATTGTCCCCAAAATTAATGGCTGTAAAAGGTGGTTAATAGCTGTTGGTTTTTAGAATCTCGAATTATGCAGATGGAGTGGTTAAGCTGCACATGTCGATCGTCCATTGAACCATCAAATCCCCTTTGTCATCTTTTGTTTATCTTGGATAAATATTTTAAACCTTCACCCGATCATTATCCAGGTAAATTTCTTTCTCTTTTTCCTTTTTATCTTCAATCACCATGAGTAAAAAACTTAAACTTTCCATCATCAAGTCCAGGCTCAGGAGGCTAAGGCTGCTGGGTTGGAGACTCCCATTTGGGATGTGGTTGCTTGGGAGAGGATCGTGGTGGAGCCGGGTCCAAGTGAAGTGGAGAAGGAAGCTGGTGAGGCTGTGGAGGTGGCGATCAAGGATGCGGCGAAGGCAGCTGGTGATGAGGTACAACTGGGCAATGAAGAAAAGACAAGGTCTAAGCCTAGTTTCTTAAGTATGTTTGTTTGATGTTGGCTTGTAATGGCTGTTTTGTTGAACAATTTACTTTCCTGACTTTTAACAATTATGCTTAGGATAATAGGATACATGGGTGGAGGGATCTTGACTTTCAAAAAGAAGCCCATGTTATCTTGACTTTTGATCATTTAGCAATGCTTGGGTGGAGGGATCTTCCACTTGTTGAAGGCGAAGCCCTTGCATTGTCTGTTTATCTATCTGCACTTAATGTTAGTAATGATATCATCTTGTGGCTTTAGCATTGTGTTTTGTATGTCATTTTTGATAATTTATCCAAATATGTTTTAATTAGAATACGTCTTGTGAAACATTTTTAAATTTTTGAAATAGAATATCTTGAGGATAACATATCCTAAACATATTTCTTAAACTCTTTATACATTAGAGTAAAATATTCTAAGGATTATGTCTAAAAAATATGTTTTTAAGTTCAATCATGCATTGAGATAAAATATTTTAAGGACAATATATCCTTTGAATCTAAAGTGTTGACAAATATTTCTAACAAAAATCAAGTTGATATGTTTTTAACATAACACATCCAAAATGGTTTAAAACTTTCTAAAGTAAGATATGTTAAATATATCTATGAAATAAATTCTCAAAACTTATCATATTAAAAAAAATACAATATTTGAGGTTGGTGTATTGTGCAGAATATGTCCTTAATATATTTAGAAAAATACTTTAAGGATAACAAATTCAGAGAATATATGTTTACAACCTCAATAATTGAGATTTGACACAATTGAGCCGAAAGATCATATTTCAAACAAAATGTAAAGGAAAGATTAGGTATAAAAGTGTACCTCCGCAGATGATAATAAATTTGACAAACTTACATACGATGTCCCCAATTGCTGGTCTTTTTATTCACCATGCTTTCGAGATTTGCTAAGTTAAAAAACAACTTAGTTGCGTCTTTATTCTTAGTGACCTAGCCGATCTCAGATCTGTCAAAACAGTGTTAGATAATTCTGGCGATAAAGTCCATTTACTGGCGATAGAGCCTGCTTACTGGCGATAAAGCCTATTTTCTGGCGACAAGGCCATTAATTGAGAGACATGAAAATGTCTAAACTTGAGATAAGACTGGGGAAAGTCCCAAACGTAAGGACATGAAAATGCCAAAACTTTTGATAACATGAAAATGTTATAAACCTTAGATAACATGAAAATGTTATAAACCATATGTGTGACACGTCTGCCACTTATCTTAAGGATTCGGTCTATAGCCAACAACAAACGGATTATCAACAGGTCTGGTCCGCCTGCCTCAAACTATATCCGAATCATCGTGCGCTCCAGGCGGCGTTAGAAAGTTGAAGACCTTTAAACCTTAGAAGATATCAGGGATATCATATTCGTGCGCTCCAGGCGTTCGTTAGAAAGGTGAAGACCTTTAAACCTTAGGAGATATCAGGGATATCATATTCGTGTGGGAGGTGACCAGCCTCTGACTATTGTCAAGATAACATATCCTTGGGATAACAGCAGAAAACTAAGCTTTTGATGAGGGGTGGGTGTTAGCCTGGCTAACACTCCTCCGATGCTTAAGTCAGTAAACTTGACTTAGAGATAATAAAGTTATAAAATGTAAAAATAGATGAGGGAACATACCTTTATCCTGAGGATACGAACATACCAGTCATGGATACTAACAAAAATATACCTTAAGATGGATAGCATTCCAAGCTCTTGGTATAGGAACACCTTCCATAGTGATTAACCTGTAGGCCCCTTTTCCTGCTTTTGAATCAATTAAGTAAGGACCTTCCCACTTTGGAGCTAGCTTTCCATCTACTGGGTTAGTGGTATTCTGAAATGGCTTTCTTAACACCATATCTCCTACTTGGAATCTTCGAATTCTGATATTCTTGTTGTAGGACTTGGCTATTCTTTGTTGGTATGCTGCCATTCTGATCCTGGAAAGATCTCTGAGTTCATCAATGGTATCCAGGTCTTCCGTAAGGCTTTGGTTATTGGACTCAGTATCTTGGATGCTGGTTCTTGCTGTGGGGATCACCATCTCTGTAGGGATAACAGCTTCGGCCCCAAACACCAAAGAGAAAGGGGTTTGTCCTGTTGCATTTTTTTGAAGTGGTTCTATCAGCCCAAAGAACAAATGGCAGTTCTTCAGCCCATTTTCCCTTCTTTGATCCCAATTTCTTATTCAAATTGTTAATGATGATGTTGTTACTTGACTCTTCTTGACCATTGGCTTGAGGATGTACTAGAGTTGAAGTCACCACATTGATTCCCCAACTTTCACAAAAGTTGGTTGTTCTACTACCGATGAACTATGATCCATTGTCACAAACAATCTCTGCCGGGATACCAAATCTTGTTGGGTAGGATTTTTGATAAGGAAGATTGGAATCTTCTCAACCTCCTCTGGAAACGGCTAAGTATGGACTTTGAGCAAGCTTAGACTATCGAGCATGATTTTTACTACTTCGAGCAAGGTCTTCAGAACCTTAAATGGTTGATTCTTCTAAGTGTTAAGGCTTCGAGCAAGCTACACTTCAACGAGCAAGAGTATTCTTCTATCGAGCATGGATTGCCAATCGAGCAAACAGCTTGATCACACAAGTTTCAACCAAGTGTTACGAGCACAGGATGATCGAGCACATGGGGACAAGCATGGATGCAATAAGAAGATGTCAAGTGATCAAAGAAAGGACATCAAGCACAGTTCAGTTCCCGAGCAAGATTTACATCCTAGCATGATAAAGATTGCTGAATAAGAAAAGCTGAAGACATCAAGAAGAATGAGCTTGCTCGATGGACAAGTTCGAGCAAAGCGTGGACAAGTCAAGAAGAATGAAGATCACTGGAAGAGAATAGATTCTCCGAAAGAGAAAATATTCTAAGTAAAGTATACTCGAGGATACTCATCGAGCATACCTAGCATAGTCAGCTTACTCGAGCAAGACCGTTATCTTGCTCGAGGACTCAACACTTGTATTATTTTGTGTTTCATTATGTAATAATTAGGAACATCTAGAAGGAATGTCAGGGTTTATAAATAGGGCCCTAGGTTTCCATTTTTGGCACGGATTGACACGGTTTCTCACACGCGCTTTGTACGGAAAACATTCCAAAGGAATATTCTTTGTTTTCTCGTACAATCCGCCGCCACCTGTGCCGTCACACGAAACCCTAGACATTCCTTCTACTGTTACATTAATGAGCTATTAAATACAGTAAATCTTTGTCTTGAAATCGCTTTTATTGAGTATTCATTTACGTTTTGTGTCTGTTATTTTGTCACTCCTTCGTTCCCACTTATTGGATATCTAGATTCCGCCGGGATATTCAATAGGCCTTTAGGGTTAACAGAGTCGATGTGTTCTTGTAAACCTTTCGAGGTTTCACCCGATTCACGGTCCTGACAAATCTTGTCAGGATATTGCGTTTGATGAATGAGATCACATCCTTTTCTTTAACTTGGACAAATGTATCTGCTTCGATCCACTTGGAGAAGTAATCTGTCATGGCTAGCATAAAGACCTTTCCACCAGGAGCCTTGGGCAGCTTTCACGCAATATCCATTCCCCATTTCAAAAATGGCCACGGGGATATGATAGGATATAACGATGCAGCTGGTTGATGCAAGATGTTGCTGTGTCTTTGACAATCATCACATTTTCTGGAGAAGTTCATTGCGTCCTTCTTCATTGTTGGCCAGAAGTAACCTGTCCTCAGTATCTTGGATACTAAGGCTCTGCCTCCAGTGTGGTTTCCACAATCACCTTCATGTATATCCTTGAGAACTTCTTGTGCTTCTTGATATTCCAAGCATCTCAAGTATGGACCTGCAAGTGATTTTCTATACAAAACATCATTTAGGATAATATACTGGGTTACCTTCATTCGGAAAGCTCTTGGATTTTGTCCTTCTGGGATCTTGTTATCCTGAAGATACCGTATTATAGGATGGGTCCAGGATACTGGATCATCCTTAGTTTTTGAAATTTCCATGAATTCATGGTTCTCCTTTGTTGCTGGAGTCAAGATATGTATGATGGGTATTTTGATGTCATTAGGTATCTTGAGAGCTGATGCTAAATTTTCCAAGGCATTTGCTTCAGTGTTTAATTCTCTTGGTACCTGTACTATATCAAATGTTTCGAAACACATAGCTAATTGCTTAACTATTTCTAAATATTTTGCTAAGTTTTCTGCATTTACTGCATAAGGGCCATTAAAATGGTTAGCTAATAACATAGAATCAACATAAACTTGAAGATACTTGACCTTCATGTCCTTAGCTAGTTGTAAACCAACTATTAAGGCTTCATATTCAGCCTCATTATTAGTAGTCTGAAATTCACAAGATATAGATAGAGGTATTATGTTCCCCCCTGTGGAGATTTTAGCAGGATACCTAGACCTGTTCCTCTTATGTTGGAGGCCCCATCAGTATGCAAAGTCCAACTCTCCTTGATTTCCAATTGTTGAACTTCCTTTTCCACTTTCTTAAGTATATCCTGGCTAAAATCAGCAACAAAGTCGGCAAGTGCCTGAGATTTGATGGCTATCCTTGGCTCATACAAGATATCGTATGCACTAAGTTTCACAGCCCACTTTGCTATCCTACCTGACATTTCTGGTTTTCTCAAAACAGCTTTAATATGATAGTTAGTTTTTACATGAATAACATGGCTTTCAAAATAGTGTCTTAATTTAGTAGAAGCCATTATAAGCGTCAAAATTAACTTTTCAAGATAAGATTACCTGGATTCAGCATCTAGTAGACTTTTACTTACATAATATATCGGATGTTGTTGACCTTCATGATCTTTGACTAAGACAGCACTTATTGCACTTTCAGAAACAGCTAAGTACAAGGATAATGGTTCATCATCAACTGGCTATATCAGGAGTGGTTCTGAGGATAAGTATTCCTTCTAGGATACCAACGCCCTTTCTTGCTTCTCTCCCCATTCAAATTTTTGATTCTTTCTCAGGATATCATAGAAGTCCTTACACTTCTCTTAAGATCTTGAGATGAATCTGTTGAGAGCTGCTATTCTACCTGTCAATCTTTGTACATCTTTGACATTTTTTGGTGATTTGATATCCCGGATAGCCTTGTCTGCTCAAGGCTTGCTTCTATTCCTCTCTTGATGACCATGTATCCAAGAAACTTTCCTACTTTGACACCAAAATGACACTTGGCGGGATTCAGCTTCATGTTATACACATCCAGGATGTCGAATGCTGTTGCCAAGTCTTTGAGATGATCCTCAGCCCTCCTTGACTTTACCACCATGTCATCTATGTAGACTTCCATCATGTCCCCCAATTGGTCTTTGAAAATCATGTTGACTAGCCTTTGGTATGTTGCACCTGCAATTTTTTAGTCCAAAAGGCATTGTAATATAACAGTATATACATGTGGGAGTCATGAAGGCTGTGTCTTCTTGATCTAAAGGCTCCATTTGAATTTGTTGAAATCCTGAGGAAGCATCCATGAAGGTTAACAGTTCATGGCCAGCAGTTGCATCCACCATTGAGTCAATATGTGGGAGTGGAAATGGGTCTTTTGGACAGGCCTTATTCAGGTCTTTGAAGTCCACGCACACTCTCTACTTTCCATTCTTCTTCTAGCTACAACTAGATTGGCCAACCATCTAGGGTAGTGGACCTCTCTTATCATTTTGGTCTTGAGCAGCTTCTGCACTTCTTCTTGTAAGATAACGTTTCTCTTAGGAGCAAACTTCCTTCGCTTTTGATGTACCAGCCTGAAAGATTTATCTATACCAAGTTTATGAGTAATTATAGATTTAGAGATACCTGTCATATTATCATGTTTCCAGGCGAAAGTAGAAGCTCTTTTCTTTAGAAAGGATACCAATCCTTGTTCGATATCCTCAGACATACCCGATCCTATCATAACTTTGATCTCGGTATCCTGAGGATCCAAGGATACTTCCTTCACATCTTGATCCCTGGCTTGCAGAACCTGCCCTGGTTGTTTCTGTAATTGTTATGCTTGAGTAGGCTTTGTAGTCCACTTCATTGAAGAAACATAACATTCCTTGGCATCTTGCTGATCGCTTTCAACCTTGATGACTCCCCATTGGCATGGAAGTTTCACACATTGACGATAAGTTGAGGGTACTGCCTTCATGTTGTGGATCCAGGGCCTGCCTAATATCACATTACAACAAGACAATGAGTCAATAACACAAAACTTTTGTAGGGAGTTAGTTCCTTCAATATATATTGGATGTTTGATTTCTCCCAACGTATCCTTGGTCTTGCCAGTGAACCCTACGAGGACTGAGGATTTTGGGATAATCTCCATTTCCGGGATATCCATTTTCTTCAAGGCATCCATTTGGATAATGTTCACAGAGCTTCCTCCATCAACGAGTATCCTGCGCACAAAACAGTTAGCTATACACAAAGTAATGACCAAACCGTCATGGTTGGGATCCGCAAAGTCACATCTATCCTCCTTATCGAAGGATATGATTCTTTGAGTTATTAACATGGAAGTACGGCTACGTCTTTCTCCATTTTCCATCTTTGTTTCTTTAAAACGCTTCTTAGCTGCTGAATATGAGGTTCCGTAGATGTCAGATCCTCCCGAGATAAAGGATACAACCTTAGCTCCAGGTGGTGGAGTGGTGCCCTTTCAGTTATCTTGACAGGATCCAGACTCTTGTTTTTGTTTCTTCCAAATAGTTCCTTCAGGTGTCCTTTGCTGAGAAGGTATCCTATTTCTTTCCGAAGTGCTACGCAATCTTCAGTGCGATGGCCAAAGTCTTCATGGAATGCACACCATATGGACTTGTCTTTGCTGGATCTGGGTTTTTCGTTTTTCTTGGGCCATCTAGCCTTGTCACCTAAATCCTGCATGGAACATATCACACCACCTATATCAATGTTAAAACAATATTCGGATATTTTAGGATACTCTTCGTTATCTTCGTCTTCTTCCAAAACATTTATCCTGGGATTATCCTGCTTGAAATAAAGCTTGGGCCTAGAGAACTTCTGTGGAGAGTCTGATTTCCTGTTGGTAGACTCATACTTCGGGATAAGCAAGTTTCCATGTGCCGTATGTATCTTAATGCCCTGTTTCTGACTTCATCAAGATTTCTGCATGGAGTCATGACAAGGTCGTCATAGAAAGGAGAATCCTTCCTTAATCCCATCTTGAAAGCTTCAACAACAACTGCCATGTCAAGGTTGGGAATTTCCAAAGCTTCCCTGCTAAATCTAGTTATGTAATACCTTAAGGATTCATTATTATACTGAACAATTTTATATAAGTCACCTGTCATTTTCTCAAAAGATCTACTACAAGAAAATTGATTATTGAACAAGTTAATCAAATGAGCAAATGAGGTAATAGTGTTGGAAGGAATACTCAATAACCATTTGAGGGCTGGTCCTGTCAATGTTGAACCGAATCCCTTGCATAGGAAAGCTTCTTTGATGTCAATGGGGATGGAGTTGATCTCCATCCTTTCTCTAAATTGAGCTACATGTTCCTCAGGATCCGTAGTGCCGTCATATAGCTTTATGCTGGAAGTTTGGAACTTCTTGGGGATTTCTACGTCGCAAATAGGCCAAGTGAACCTGGATAACTTGTGGCTACCTGCGGGAACTTCAGTTATGGGACGTATTATCCCTGGGATATTGGAAATCATATCCTTCATTTTCTGCAATTCCCTGGCTATCTCGGGGGATATTCCCGTATCCTACACAGATCCATGATTAGCGTATAAATTTGCATTAAATGAATTTTTTCGAGATTGTGGCTTGGCCTCTGGTATCCTGAGCCTTGACGAATGGCATTTCCATTGAGGGTATCCTTAGGATAAGGTGACGTCTGCATAATGATATCATCCTTGACATGCACTTCAGAGGACACCGTGGAGGATCCTGACGAGAATGCGCTGGCTGGCATGGTTGAACAAGGCTGCATGTTGATGGAATCTAGCCTCATAGACTTGGGTAACTCCGAGGATACCTGAGGGTAAATTCCCCAGTATCCTGATTGCTGCTGAGACGGAGTCCTCGTTTATTGTGTCCCCAAGGATCTGGGATTCTGAAGGATAGATGATCCTGGAGAACCAAAATCAGGAACCCTGGGCATGATTGGAGTAACCTCCTGCCGTGGCTTCTTTTTTATCCCTTCAATTTCCATAAATAGCCTGAGTTGGTCTTTTCTTGCTGTTCCATGTGTGTTTTGACCTGTTTCATCAAAGCAAAAATGTCATTGTTAGAAATAACCGGGTCTACCCGTGTAGAGGATGCCGCGAACAGTGGAAGTTCTCCTCTGGGCTGAGTGTTCTTCTTCGGCGCTGGTGGAGTTCCTGGGTTGACATTTAAAGCAGCGGTGACCACCAGAGCAAAGAGTGAACTAGTTTTTGGTTGTGAGGCCATTGTAAAAAGAATGAAAGTGATTTTTATGGATTGAAGCACGATAGCCCCACGGTGGGCGCCAAATTGTTTTGGTCAAAAATTCACAAACGTGATTTTACAACCAAATTAGTAAAATGGGACTAGGTGCTTGTAAAAATGAATGTAAAACTCTTTGAACACATAGATTTTTTGCGAGCAAAAAACCCGTTATCCTGAGGTTAACAAGAAAAAAACCCCGGGTGGTGAAAACTATCACCACCAGTTTGTTAATAATGAAAATCGGTTACAAGTGTGGAGCTAAAACTCCATCGTGTTTACAGAGAGTGCGAGTACTAGTAAGTCTCGTGTGTCTAGAGTGTGTCTTATGATATGAGTTTATTGCTCTATTTATAACAAGAAGAGACTAACAATATTGCCTATAATTTTTGAAATAGTTAATTCTTTCCTATTAGTCGTTCCTATATTTCCGAAAATAATTACTCCTTCTAATTAGCCAACTGATTTCCACGTTTCCTTTTTTAATATGCTTTATTTGAAGTAATCAGCTGCAAGTCTGGATCTTTTGGGAATCGTGGTCACGTCTTTTGACCTGATTAACAAGGAAAGACAGCAAACAGTTTGTTAATTATACAATATATTTAGGATACCTCTTACCTTGGAAGATACCATATCCTGGGGTCAACTGAACATATTGCTTGCCTAGGATACTGAAAATCCGAGCCTTAACAATTTCTTTGTAGCTCTTCATGTCAAATCCAATCACAACATCAGGAATTTCAAATGTATCCTCAACTACCCAACAAGAATCAGTGTGATGTTCATAGGCATCACACTTCTTACACCACACATTTGCAAAGCTTCACATGTCTTCTAGCAACTTATTGTCTTTGATTCTATCACTTGGCTTGGGGAAGTAAAAACCCGAAGAGGTTTTTGGATACAAGAGTTGTTGAAGTCCATCTGGATGGGTTTGTTTAGCTCAGCTACCTATGGATATCTTTCCTTCACAAACTTGATGAACTTTGGTTTTGTAAAGCTTCTAGAAGAACTGGCTTCTTGCTCATTCACATTTTTCTTTCTTGGGGCATAATCAACATTCCCAATATCAAATAGTTCATGATTTCAAAACACTGGATATATTAGATGATGGGTTTGATCATATGAGGATTTCCTTGATACTTCAGTCCTTTTCTTGATCTCAGATCTGTCACAGTTGTCAAACACTTCATGTTCTCTTCTCATCTTTTCAAAATTTTTCTTCATCTTGGAAGTTATCTTAGGCAGCTTAGGAATCCTTCCATCATCCTTTTTGTTTGATCCCTTCTTTTTTTGTTTGCCCTTTGATGATTTGTTACTGTTGCAGCTGCATGTACTCCCTTCACTGGAGTACTCACTCCATCTTTTCTTTAACTCCTTTTCCTCTGACTTTTTGTTCTGTTTCATGACAAAGTCTCCATATTTGCCAACAGTTACATTTTCATACCGTTTCACACAATCAGGTCTGTCCTCAAAGACATTCTTGATTTGCTTCAAGTATTCATTCCTGCTCTCCTTATTTACTTTTAGGGATATTTGTCACAAAAAGGTGGTGGTACCTTCTTGTATTTTTCTTCTTCAGTCATTTTATCCACATACCCAACAATGTTCCCAGTTGACACTAAGTTCTTCAAAAAGTCCATTTGTATCAACAACTCTGCATTTTTGAGTTTTTCTTCAGAATACATCTTCTTTAAACCGTCAATTTCAACCCTCATTCTGGATTGAGTCATGTAAGATTGCATGCAGTCTTCTTCTAGACTCTTGATTTGGTTCTCATAAGTGCCTTCACTTGACACAAAAGCATTCATAATAGCTTCTTTTCTTCCACACTATGACTTCCACTTTCCAATCTCCTGATTTAGCTCATCAATGGTTAATAGAAAATCAGAAATAGAAAGTTCAGAATGTACCTTAGAACCAGATGATTCTCCTTGCTCTTACACCTTTGCCATGAAAGCTACATTTGCCTTTTCCATTTCAGCTGCATGGTTGCTCCAATCAAAATCCCCATCCTGTGGTGCCCTTGTAACAGCAACATTTCCCCGGTCTCTTGCTTGATTCACACCATTTGGATTTCCTCTATTTTGATTGTTCTGAATCTGTAATTGATTGCTTCTTTGAGGCTGGACCTGTTGTTGTTGGGGTCTGTTCTGATTTTGGTAAGGATTTTGATTAACCATTTGATTTCTTTGTTGGGAACCCTGGAAATGCTGGTGCTGATTGTGATAAAACTGGTTTTGATAGACTTGATTACCAAACTGTTTTGGTTGGTTACATTCTCTAGCGAAATGTCCTGGTTGCTGACAGTTGTAACATATGGCCTTTAATTTGTCAAATCCTATCCTATCATTTGCCGAAGAAAATGATGATCTTCCAGTTCGGTTATATAACCTCTTGCTTCTGACTGCTAGCATTGCAGCTTGCCATTTTATATCATTGTCTTCAAGATCATCTGTATCAATCTATTCTAAATCTTCCTGCACTACACTTGTGTGAATGAGATTCTTTGCCACAAATGCATTGTAGGAATCAGTGAACGTTGAGAATAGGACCTGATAGTTAATAACCAGTCCTGAATTGTTTTGCCTATATGGAGGATGTCCACTAGCTGCAGATGCAACATCATCTTCAATTAACTGGACATTGAACCTTGATTTTCCTCCACACATAGATCCTGACTTAGGAGGTTCTTCTACAATAGGCTGTTGCTAATTCTTAATAGAGAGATTTCCCATTGGTGCTACTAGAGCATTTTTCATTGGGAAGCTGGGATTCTCTTCTCTTATCATATGAATTTTTATCATTTCAAGTTCAACAGCCTTCAGAAATGCTATCACATCATCCAGTTTGAAGCTGGGAAAACTTGCTTTCTCCTTGATAAACTGCTTTGCAGTATTCCACTCTCCAGAAAATGAAGACAACAGCTTCTTGTTCAATTCGAAGTCAGAAATCATCAAATCAGTTGTTCTGATTTCATTCACTATAGTCATGAACCTTTGCAATACTGACTTTAGTCGTTCCCCTTTCTTGAATTTGAAACGGTCAAGTTGCTGCTTTAGTCTGTCTTTCTTAATGTCTCTCAATTCGGTGTTTCATTCAAATATGTCAATGATAGCATCATATATCTGTTGGGACCAGGATTCTTGATCTTTGAGGATAAGTTATTTTTAACAACTGTTTCCGGGACTAAGAATTCTCTGTGGATCAAGGATCCTCAACAGTCGACTTCAGTTATATTCTAATCTATTTTTGTAGGTAAAACATGTGCTTACTGGAATACTTATTTTTACGGATGGGATATTTTACCAGGTCTTGCCTTCTCGTCCACGCTCCTAAACGGTCAAGATGAAAGAGTAAACAAACGTGTCCGGATTTATAGGAATTAGTTAGCAGATGTTATAATTTTTGTATATATATACATTGAACCATGGCTGATCACACACATCATAGAGCACACTTAGAACTCTTAGCAGGAACATTCTGTAATCACGATCAGCCTTGATTCCATCTCTTGTAATTCTTTTAAGCTTAATATAATTGGTAGTGATAGTTTTCACTACCCGAGGTTTTTATGCCGGCGGGATACAAGTTACCAAGGACTTTTCCTCGTATAAATCTTGTTGTTCAACCTTTACAATTATTACTTTTATCATTTTGTTCATACAAGCACCAATCCTCACACACGAATTTGGTTACTTGATTCTTAGACCAATTTTCGACCAAAACAATTTGGCGCCCACCGTGGGGCATTTGGTGCTTTAGTCACAAAAAATCCTAATCTTTATTCATTCCTTACTATCACTCATTCGATGGCCTCTCAAGGGAAAGCTGTCCCCACAACCGCTGCTTCAAATGTCTCGGCTCAAATGGCTTTTCCACCACTACCTAGTTCTACGAAGCCACATAAACCCACAACTGTTGCTTAGTAGAAGGATACTGCTGTTTTCCCCGGACCAAAATCAACTACTATCTCCTAAACGGTAACTGCTAACAATGATGTTTCTGTTTTGTGTTCACAGATGAAGAACTATATGGAGCAGCAGAACAAGACAAACCAGAGGATCCTCCATGAGATCGAGGAAATCAAGAGAACTAAGAAGACTGCTGAAGACGCAGGCCCCATCATGCCAAAAATGCTTGAATTTGGCACTCCGGATTTCCCAGGTCAGAGGTGCCCAACATCCTCTTACCCCCAGCAAGGATCCTCGGACCTCTTCCAGAAGAGACACTCTAATCAGCACGCGCATGGATCATCTATCCTTCAACAAGGATCATCCAGTCAACACTTGAGATCCTCCAACTATCATTCACAAGGATCCTTGGACTTCCAATCTGGACCCTCAAATTTCCATCATGGATCCTCCACCCATCATCTTCAAGGATCCTCCTTCTTTCAACCAAGATCCTTTGGTTTCCAAACAGAATCCATCATCCATCAGCATCAAGAATCCTACAATCCTTATGAAAAGGAACCTATGAAGGAACCACGATCCAGGCCATTGGAGGTCCATGAAGGCGACTTCATACCCATGCAAACCACTGCTCCTGCTGGACCAACTGTTGATGTTGAAACAGTGTAACCCGGACGCAGCTATGGAGCGAGATCTTTTGATCAGACAAGAGGTAACATTTATGATAATCTATCTTTTGACACTAATCATGGTGGTATGCAGGATGCCAGGATCAACTAAACCATAGCCTGTGAGCTACAAAAGCTCAAGGATATGATATCAAGTGTACCTGGAGTCATCAAACCTATCCCCGAATTACCACCAGGAAGCCATAACATATCTAGGTTTGCTCCACCAATTTGTGATGCTGAGATACCAAAGCACTTCACTGCCCCTAGTATGAAACTATATGATAGATCCACGGATCCTGAGGAACATGTCGCCTTATATCGTGAGAGGATGGAAATTAATCCAATCCTAGATAGATTGAAAGAATCTTGCTTGCGTAAAGGCTTTGGCTCAACCCTCATTGGATCTGCCCTTAAATGGCTGCTAAGTCTTCCTCCTTACTCTATTACTTCTTTTTCCCATTTGATCAACCGGTTTAATAGTCAATTCTCACGCAGTAGATCCTTTGAAAAATTAACTAGTGATTTATATAAAGTTGTCCAACCTCGTGGGGAACCTATTAGGCAGTTCCTCACTATATTTGGAAGAGAGGCCTTGGAAATTCAAATTTTGGATTTCCCGACAGCTGTTGAGGCATTCTAGATGGGGTTACAAAAGGACACTCCATTTTATCAAGATCTTGTGATGACCCCTTGCAAGAATTTAAATGAAGTCCGAAACAAAGCTATAAGATTCATCAGATTGGAGGAGGATCAAAGAATACAAGATCAATTGAACACTCTAGAAAAAAATGAATCTCAAGACAAGAAGCAGGGACCCTATTTCAGAAACAACAACTCCAAACCATACAACAAACCAAATGGCCAGAAGATCAATGCCGTAGAAGAAGAGGAGGACGATGAAGATTGTCCAAGAATATCCGATTACTGCTTCTCGATAGATATGGGAGGAGTGATGCTTGCTGTTAGGAACTTGGGTGACAAAGAAAGATGGCCAAGGAAAAATGAGAAGTCACCACCCCCCAATGACAAATCAAAATGGTGTGCCTTTCATGATGACTTCGGCCATATGACAGAGGATTGCATAGCCTTGAGAAAGGAAATAAGCTATCTCCTCAGCAAGGGTTACCTGAAGGAGCTGTTCGGAAGAAAAAAGTCCAAGACGCAGGATCCTGAACCGATCCTGGAAAAGGCTGCTCCACCCCCCCAGATGCTAAAGTTATCAACATGATCTTTGGAGGTCTGATATATGCGGAACCTCTTATTCAGCTGCAAAGAAGTTCGCTAAAGAGTGCAAATTAGAGAACGGTGAAAGGCCGATCAGGACTTCCACGACTGCCGAGCAAAGCATTATCTCCTTCGATGAGGATGATCGAGTTAATGTTCAGGATCCTCATCACGACGGTTTAGTCATTACTTTATTTATTTCTAACCATTATGTTCGCAGGATCCTCATTGATGGTGGAAGTTCGGTCAACATTATCCAATTAGAAGTACTCAGGGAGATGAATATTCCTGAATCGGAAATCGTCCCGAGATCCTCAGTTCTTGTAGGATTCAGCGGAGAAACGAAGAATACAGTGGGGGACATCAAACTTCCCATATATATAGAGGGAGTAAATTCTATTAAAAAATTTTGTGTTATCGATTCCTTATCTTGTTGCAATGTTATTCTTGCAGGCCTTGGATACACAAAATGAAAGCAGTTCCCTCTACTTACCACCAGTGCGTAAAGCTACCTACCTCATGGGGAATAGCGAAGATTGAGAGTGACCAACAAGACGCTAAGGATTGCTACACTTTTTCAATGAAGCCTGCAAAAAAGCTGAGGGAAGCATAGCAATTACAGAAAGCAAGGAGAAAGATGAGGCTGCCCTCACCGCTCTGAAGGAGTACTTGTCCTCGGCCCCCACTTTAATGAAGCTTGTGGATGGAAAACCATTGATTATTTATCTAGCCATTTCCCTAACTGCCTTAAGTGCAGTCTTGATAAAGAATCACGAAGGTGACCAACATCCTGTTTACTATGTAAGTAAAAGTCTCCTCAATGCCGAATCTAGGTTCTCTCATTTAAAAAAACTTATTCTTGCTCTAATCATGGCTTCAACTAAGTTGAGACATTATTTTGAAACTCATACTATTGTTGTAAAAACTAATTATCCCATAAAAATGTCCTTAGAAAATAGGAAATGTCGGGTAGAATGGCCAAATGGGCTGTAAAATTAAGTGCATATGATAATCAATATGAGCCTAGGAATGCAATCAAGTCACATGTGCTAGCAGATTTTGTGGCTGATTTCAGTAGCGATTTAGAAGAACAAGTCAATCTTGAAGTTCAACAGCTTAGAGAGACCAAGGATCCTTGGACGCTCTTCACTGATGGAGCCTCGAATGTCAAAGGCACAGGATTGGGTATAGTACTGAAATCGCCACAGGGAGACATACTACCCCATTCGATAGCTTGTGAATTCCAGGCCACTAACAACGAGGCAGAATATGAAGCACTCATCACTGGTATACAACTAGCCAAAGGTATGAGAATCAAATATCTTCAAATTTTTGTAGATTCATTATTAATTGCTAATCACTTTAATGGCTCATATGCAGTCAAAGGTGAGAAATTAGTTAAATATTTAGATATAGTAAAGGATCTGGCAGGATCCTTCAATTAATTTACAATTACGCAGGTACTAAGAGAAGAAAATACTGGGGCCGATGCCCTAGAAAACTTAGCTTCAGCTTTGAAGCTCCCAGAGAATATAAAAATTCCTATCATCCACGTCCTATCCCCTGCAATTGAGGAATACCAAACAATGGAGGTAGATGGGGATCTATATATGGATCCTGAGGATCATTCATCCTAGATCATCCCAATAATAAAGTATATTCAAGATAGAGAAATCCCAAAACAAGAGAACCCCAAGGCTTTTAAAGTCAAGGTATCCCAATATACTATTGTACATATTATGCTATACAAGAAATCTCTTGCATGTCCATATTTAAGGTGCGTCAAAGGATCCGAGATCCAAGAAGTGCTGAAGGATTTCCATGAAAAAGATTGTGGCAATCATACAGGGGGCAGAGTGTTATACTCCAGGATCCTAAGCACTGGTACTTCTGGCCTACTATGAAGAAGGATGCTATTGAATACTCCAGGAAGTGCGATGCTTGTCAGAGGCATGGAAACATTCTGCATTAGCCGGCAGAACCCTTATTCCCATCGTCTCCTCGTGGTTGTTCATGAAATGAGGAATGGATATAGTGGGCAAGCTCCCTACAGCTCCAGGGGGAAAAGTCTTCATGTTAGCAATGACAGACTATTTCTCTAAATGGATCGAAGCTAAGGCTTTCCCTCAAGTTAGGGAAAAGGAAGTTATATCCTTTATCAACTGTAACATTATTACTATATTTGGTATCCCTTCTTAAATTATTTGTAATAATGGTTCCCAATTTATTGGGAAAAGAACTACTAACTTTTGTGACAGTTGGGGAATCAAAATGATCACTTCAACACCAGTCCATCCACAAGCAAATGGCCAAGCAGAATCGAGCAACAAAATCATCATCAACAACTTGTAGAAGAAGCTAGGAATGAAGAAGAGCAAATGGGCTGAGGAACCACCCTATGTGCTTTGGGCTAATAGGAAAACTCCAAAGAATGCCACAGGACAGACGCCGTTCTCTTTAGTCTTTGGAGCTGAAGCAGTGATCCCCACCGAAATGGTGTATCCAACAGCCAGAACAAGCATCCGTGATCCTCAGACAAACAACGAGAATCTTGTCCAAGATCTAGATATTGTGGAAGAACTTAGAGATCAAGCAACATTCAGGATGGCCGCCTGCCTACAAAAGATGGCTGGTACATACAACAAAAATATAAGAATCAGAACATTTCAAGTCGGGGATTTAGTTCTCTGAAAGGCATTCCAAAATACAACTAATCCCGCTGACGGGAAGTTAGCACCCAAATGGGAAGGTCCTTATTTAATTGAAGCTGAAGTAGGAAAGGGGGCATACTCCCAAGGGCTTGGAATGCAATTCATCTGAAGAAGTATTTTTGTTGATCAGGATCTTGGATCCTAGTCAGTTATGCAGTCCATTACTTGGTAAAATTTTACTTTATGATTATATTTATTCTTGTTTTGTCAAGTATATAAAGTTGCAGAAATATCGAGCAATAGGGCCCTCAAATGGAAAAAACGGGTTGGCCAACTCTCTCCTAAGTTTAATTGGCCTTGTCGCCAGGTTTATAAGGTTTTCACCTTATCTCCCGAATTAGGGTTTCCACAGCCTCGCTTGGAGCGCACGATTATCTGGGTATGATTGGAGGCTGTGGGACCAGTGCACTATACGTGGCTGACAATTTCATGGCTAAAGATCATATCTTGGATCCTACGAATTAAATGATAGACATACCATATACACAAGTTAAGGTCAACGACGGGTTAGGCTTGTCACCACGTATAATTGGGCCAACGCCAAGGATCTGCTTGTCGCTCGTAAATATTGGGCTTGTCCCCACGTTATATTGGGCTTGTCCCCACATCTTATTGGGCTTGTCCCCATGTCTTATTGTGCTTTTCCCCACGTTTTATTGGGCTTGTCCCCACGTTATATTGGGCTTGTCCCCACGTTTTATTGGGCTTGTCCCCACGTTTTATTGGGCATGTCCCCAGGTTTTATTGGGCTGGTCCCCAAGATAGTTGGATTTGAATCCAACTTTCCTAACTATTACGTTTCCTTTTGATTATTTGCTCTGACAGGTAAATATGACAAGAAGAAAAATTCCAAGAATAAAGGATCCTCTATCCTAGTGACACGGCAAAATGTGGACCATCCACCCAGATCAAGCTACGTTAGAGTTATCACATGTTCATGCAAAAATTTAAAAGACAAAGGCGGTTAAGGCTTCATCCCCATAAAGCTAAGGATCCCACCACCCTAACCACCTTTGATAATTGTCTTAAGGACCATCGATCCTGAGGATTACAGTTACTATTGTCCACATAAAACCATCAACAAAAAACCATTAAAACTGCCTTGTTTTCATATCCATCATCGCACATTGTCGTCACCTACTCCTTCGCCTCACCCCCGTCACCATCACCAACATCCTTGACCTCCAGAACATCCTCTTTCGCCCCGCTCATCCCAGCATCCTCATTTCCTTTATCGCCTCCAGCATCCTTGCTCTCTTCACCAAAGCTAGCTAGTTCATTCTCTGTATTGGCCATGTTTTCATCGTACAAGGCTTTGAAGTTGGCTAGAGCCTACAAAAAGGGAATAAATTAATGAAGTGGCAAAACAATCTATACCTCTGAAAGCTGGTCAAACACATGTTGGGCACTATGGACTTCCACATCAGGATCCCTCTTTCTCTTCACACTGGCTTTGGAGTGCGTCATCATGGTCTTTACTGGTGCAAGGCTAGAGCTTTTCATGGGCTTCTTCTCAGAGGAGGGAGAACAAATAAAGCTGTCCATATCCTCTAATTGGAATTGGCCTAGCAGATTCTTGGAAGGCTTGGTCACTGATTTCTAGGCACCTACGCAAGTAAATAAGAAAAAGATAAGTTTTTCTTGGCCTGTTATCTCTCTACTTGTACTATATTTATGATTAAATACAGAATTCTAATTTACTTGACATGGTTTATGAGGAGCTTGCAGTTTTGCTCGAAGACTCTTCACCAACGATCTTGAAGGTCTGATTAAAAAGATCCAAAGACATGAACACTTTCGCCCTCTTAACACCATCCGAATCAGCGGCAAGATTTGCGAAGTTGGATACTCCACAAAGAGAAACAAGATTATAATTAGTTAGTCATTAATATAAGGATCACATATCCTTTGGATCCGCTATCCTACCCTTGAGGATCCAGTGGGTTGGCAACAAATTCCCATTTGTGAGTCTCTTAGGACAAGAAGAACCGATTCTTCCAACTCTGGTCGTTGTGTGTGGTTTTGCTGATTGGAACAGGCTGGAAAGGCAACGGTCACATCTTATTCTAATCGTCGGTTGCGATGCAGATTTCTCCGGATAAAACATGACAACTGTTATCCATTTACACCTATCATGTTTGGGGGCAATTGTTGGGACCAGGATTCTTGATCCTTGAGGATAAGCTATTTTTGGAAACTATTTCCGAGACTAAGGATTCTCTGTGGATCAAGGATTCTCAACCGTCGACTTCAGTTATATTCTAATCTATTTTTGAAGGTAAAACACGTACTTACTGGAATTCCTATTTTTACAGATGGGATATTTTACCAGGTCTTGGCTTCTCGTCCACACTCCTAACCGGTCAAGATGAAAGAGTAAACAAACGTTTCCGGATTCATAGGAATTAGTTAGTAGATATTATAATTTTTGTATATATATATACATTGAACCAAGGCTAATCACACACAACATAGACCACACTTAGAACTCTTAGCAAGAACACTCTGTAATCACGATCAGCCTTGATTCCATCTCTTGTAATTCTTTTGAGCTTAATATAATTGGTAGTGATAGTTTTCACTACCTGAGGTTTTTATGCCGGTAGGATACTAGTTATCAAGGGCTTTTCCTTGTATAAATCTTGTTGTTCAACCTTTACAATTATTACTTTGATCATTTTGTTCATACAAGCACCAATCCTTACACTCGAATTTGTTTACTTGATCCTTAGACCGATTTTTGACCAAAACAACATCTCCTTAACTGTTTTGTGATGGTTGACACTGGTCAGAATTTCCCAAGATAGACCAAGTTTTAACATAGACAATGCCTTATCATCCCTTTTCTTCATTTTGAGCTCTACTGTTGCATTGTTGTTTGTAGCAGTGGATGGAACATATTGTTCTTTTCTGATAGAAGTCCAAAGTTCAGGGTCAATATAGTTAACAACAGCTTCAAATAAGACCTTCCATTTTATAAAATTTTCTTGACCTAAAAGTCTTGGAATCTTGTTGGTTGAAACTTCTTGATCATCCGTCTTGCTCAGATCTGAGATTTTACAGATGAAAACCTTGTAAAGCTTCAAGCTTTATCACAAACCAACAGTCCCGTGGCCTTCAGCAAGCTTACTCAGCTCTGATACCACTTGTCAGGACCGTTAATCTGGTGCAACCTTAGATAGGTTGACAAGAGCACACAGATCTATTACCCAAAGGCCTATTGAATATCCTGGCGGAATCAGGATATTCAACGGATGGGAACGAAAGTGTTATATAATACCAGACGAAACAACACAATAAAATTTAGTAAGAACATATTCAAAGACAAAGATTCACTGTATTAAATGTATCATTCAATAAAATAGTAAATGGTATGTCTAGGGTTTCGTAACGGCGGTGGTGGTACGAGAAAACAAATAGAATATTATTTGGAATGTTTATGCCCTTGTATTGCGTGCGTTGATAGCGTCTTTCTAAAATGGAAACCTAGGACTCTATTTATAGACCCTGAGATTCCTTCCAGAATCCTTAATTATTACATAATGAAAGACAAATATAAATACAAGTGTAAGATTCTTCGAGCATGATAAGTATCTTGCTTGAGCAGACTCACTATGCAAGGTATGCTCGATGATTGTCTTCGAGCAAACTTTACTTAGAACATTTTCATAGAAAATATTCTCCTCCAGCAACCTTCATTCTTCTTACCAATCCATGCTTTGCTCGAATTAGTCCATCGAGCAAGCTCATTCTTCTTGATGCCTTCAATCCTGTCTTCAGACTTGTTGAGCAATCTTTAGCATGCTCGGATGTAAATCTTGCTTGGGGGACTGAACCATGCATGAAGTCCTTGCTAGGAACATATGACATCTTCTTATTGTATCCATGCTCGTCACCATGTTCTCGGACATCCTTTGCTCGTAACACTTGGTTAAAACTTGAACGATCAAGTTGTTTGCTCGATTGGCAATCCATACTCGATAGAAGAACACTCTTGCTCGTTGAAGTGTAGCTTGCTCGAAGCCTCAACACTTAGAAGAATTAACCATAACTGGTTTTGAAGACCTTGCTCGAGGTAGTAAACTATGCTCGATCATCCAAGCTTGCTCGAAGTCCATACTTAGCCATTTTCAGAGGAGGTTGAGAAGATTCCAATCTTCCTTAGCAAATATCCGACTCAACATCCCAATTCAAGATACATTCCTGAGGAAGTAGGATTTCTTTATGATCAACTCTAGAGTTTAGAAATTGGTTAATATGTAAAGATATATGTATGTGATACCCCGTCCAAGAGAGAGACCCTAGTCCTGGTAGCCTCGCTAAATGGTGATTCAACATAGATTCTACATCTTGAAACCAAGCTAGTTTTGGAGCAGCTTTATGATAATGAAACCAACAAGCAAAAAACATTAACGCTGCAATGATCAATGCACCAATTGCGGTACAATAGAGTTGTAATTTGCTAATGCACGTATGGAGAATGAGTCATCTGCTATATATATATTTCAATTAACAATCTCACTATTTTGTTTAATTCCTCTCGTTACTCTGCCCAATTATTCTCTCAATACAAATTCAAACAAATCATTGTAACCCTAATCGTCTAGCATCGATCATATCATAAGACTATATCCTTCAATATATGAGTCATGATGGTCTCGGGATTCCTCAACCTTGCAAAAATATTCTGAAATCGGAAGATCTCATTGGAAACCATCATCAACTCACTACCTTCAACTAGTTGCAATAAAGTATCACTCTTCTTAGTGAATAAGGTTTCCAGCGTATCCTATGCTTGCTTTGGGTATTCGAGTTCTTAATGTGATCAAGAACCTTCCACTTCCCGATACTAGCGTTCATACTGTTTGTTGGACGTAATTTCGGACTCTAAGTCACAAGTCAGTGAACTTTAAAAATCAATAATGACAAGTCGATCATAGTTGGTTATGTTTCCTATTTACAATATGTTTCCTAATTGTTATGTGATTTTAATAGGTAATGCCTTGGTTAGCAAGTTAGATTAGTCTATATAAACCAAGTCATGGCTAGACATTACAAGAACATCAATCGTCATAGCATACAGGGTAGAAAGGATATATCACAGGTTCAGTGTTACCGTTGTGATGAATTCGGTCACTTCGTGCCTATGCGCCTGAATCGAAAGAAGAAAGAAGGAAAAATGGAAGCAGCTAATTTGAATAGAATTAATGATGTTGATTCAACTTTATTTTGATAAAAGGTGATCAAAAAACGGTTTTCTGAAAGAAAACAGAGTGATTCCAACGCATTTCGAATCCGAACCAATGGAGAAAGATGTTTGGTATCTCAACAACGGACCATCGAATCACATGATATGTAATAAAGCATATTTTTATGAATTGAATGAACGAGTCAAAGGAAAGGTGAGGTTTGGAGACGAATCTTGTAAGAAAGCATTGATTGAATGAACGCTTGGTTGTATTGCTTTCAAACAAATCCAATGTTGGGCCGGTAATGGCCGAGAAGGTAAAAAGGGGGAGATAGAGAAGAGGAGATTCAGAATAGTCACTCCACTCCATGGATAGTACACACAGATTCTTCTTTCATTTGCAATTCTTTTCGGGTCAGAAACGTGGGCTGGTGGGGCTGTTTCGTGCCTCTTCTCTTCCACTTTACAACCGGAATAAGGAACCAAAGAATTAACCCCAATAAAAATGTGATTTGAGAGGCTGCGAATCAGAATTGTATGGAATGTCCTACTCCTGCCCGAGCTTTCTGATAAACTAATCCCTTATTTCGGGGACCTCTATGTTAGGTAGGCCCAGGGATCACTGATTAATCGAAGGAGCCCTAGCCTCTGTCCGGCCTATCATTTGTTGGTCGATCCGGCTGGCGGCTCCTGCGGGCCCTTTATACAAGTTTGCTGCTAGTAGTCTCCCTCTAGTCGAATCCATAATCCATAGAAGTCCTAATAGAAGTTTACTGACATGGCTATTCAGGGAAAATGGTCAGTCTTAATTGAAGGAAAACAGGGGAGCAACACCTGTTGACCGATGTGTACTACATTCCAAGCTTACAAAGCAATGCCATAAATCTTGGTCAAGCAACGGAAAGTGGATGAGATATTCAAATGAAACACGATTTACTAACCATTAAAGATGATACTGGTAGACTTTTGATGATGGTAACAAGGACCAAGAACCGATTGCATAAGATTAGTCTGAAGATAGCAAGTCCCGGTAAATGAGCTATCATTAGAATGAAGAAATTTGCGGGTTGGGAACTTCAAAGAATTGGACTGAAACAAGACAAGCCAAGTATAAGTCAGAATCCAATCAAAGAGCGTTCAACAAACTAAAAAAGAGCAGTCAATAAAGAGATTCAAACCCAAGGGAAGATGCATAATGATCAAACAAAGCAAGTGTTTTTTCAAGTCAAATGGAGCCCAAGGAAAACTGTAAGGGATCATGAAAATTCTTAGGCAAATAAAGAGAAAGATAGCAAGCGTGATGTTGAAGACCCACCTATTTCGAGTTGGAAATTAGTGGTGTGTCGGGTATAACAATTGGGGGTGACTGTTGGCTCAGGTGTTGTTTGGCCCGATAATAGGGCCTAGCCCAAAATTAAAAGAAGTTGTTAAATGGATTTCTTAATGACCAAGTTAGGGTTATTAGGCTTCTTGTTAGCAAAGTTAGAGTTAACACTATAAATGAGGGAAACCAAGTTGGGGATTGCCAAGATTAGATGAAAACAAGTTAGGGTTCATGAAGAGTCAAACTGAGTTAGGGTTTGAGAGTTGTAATCAGTTTTTTGAGTTATATTTTAAGATTAATATAAACGAGAGTTAGTCGTTTATTTCTCATTTGTTTATCAATCGGGACTTAACTGTTATCTCATCTTGGTACCCATTGGCGGACCAATTATGTTTTCGGGGGGGGGGGGGGGGGGGCTACCTACATTTTTTTAGTGTTACATATATACTAAAATCGCGAGCCCCCCCATAAAATTTTTCAATCACCTCTTAAACTTATGAACTATTTAAAGAACTTCACACATTATGTTGGGACTTATATTTTAGACCGACGCGTCGAATTATTATTATTATGAGTGAAAAATAATTAATATTTTTGGTCTCAACCAAGGGTGGATGGCTTAAAGACCAAGACATGCTAGACTAGTATAAATAGATGTATTTGTTAATTTGTCTAGTATGAGTGTATTGTGTATTGTGTGAGATCTAGGGTTTTATCACTTAGAGAGAGCTGCCGCCTCCAGGATGAGCTCTCTTGGAGATGGCTGATCTTTATTGTATGTATGTGTGTATGTATGAGTGCTTTGTATGACAATATTTTGACTAATGAAATCAGACTACCACTTCTTTATTTGTGTTTCGATTACATATATTTGTTCATCCAGTCTATTGTTCATTGTAATCGGTTCAGGCTCTCTCCCAAACACCACTCATCCGTCCAAAACACCTTTCAAGAGTGAATAGGATTTGATCCTTGCTCATATCCGAGCTTCTTCGTTAATAACGTCCATTATTCACGCTTACGCACCGGGACTCGGGTCTTGTCAGTTGGTATTAGAGCAGGGTTGCCGAATCGTTCAGACTTACCGCTGAATCTGATTCATCTCGCTCTTGAATCCACCATGGACATTAAACCGATGAGGTTTGTTGAAAAATTTTTAGGGTTTTGAAATTTTTGATGATTTGGGTAAAATTTATGTGGATTGATGTTTGAGTTGATGACTCGTTCGGAGATTCAACATCAATTTCATGTTTATTTGGTCATATCGGTCCAGATCTGATGTAACAGTGTTTTTATCTCGTTTTGGGGCAAAACTGTTATTGAAGGTGATTTTCAGATCTTTAACAACTGTTGATAGATTGAAGATAGATGGTTGATATCGAGATGACTAGGATATTGCCACAACGATTAATTTCAGTTGAAGAAGCTTGGTTCTTGATCTGAAAATTAGGGTTTTATGTGCTCATAATTGTTTCTGATATGAGTGTGGTGCTTGAAAAGTAAAAGGAATATTGAAGAACATTGCTGCTAGTACAATTTGATATGTAGAATTCAAGAATGAACAGGTACTAGGAGCAATCTAATCATTGTGCGTAGCAGCATATGGAAAATGTAGAGGGAATATTCAAGCAGGTTCTGTATTGGAAAATCATTGATTGATGATGCAGAAGAAAGCTCTGTTGTTCGAGCATCGATATGTGTACCCGAAAGGTATCTTATCTATTGCTCGAGCGTAATGGACAAGACTGTCATGAAATATTACGAGCACAAGGAAATGTTTCTGCTGTTTGAGCGTCGATGTGTTTACCCGATAGGTATCTTATCTATTATTCGAGCACAGTGGACAAGTCCTGAACTGTCATGAAGTATTACGAGCACAAGGAAATGTTTCTACTGTTCGAACGTTGATATATTTACCCAAAAGGTATCTTATCTATTGCTCGAGCACGATGGACAAGTCTTGAACTTTCATGTAGTCTTTCGAGCACAACGGAATGATTCTGCTGTTCGAGCATCGATAGGTTTACTCGAAAAGTAGCTTATAGATTGATTGAGCATGCAAAGTCAAGCACATCAATTTTGGATTCGAGCACATAAAGCCCAAGCACATCCTTGTTTATCTCAAAACAATCTCTTTTGGTGTCGTGCACACTTTGTTTTACTTGAGCAAACCTTCTTCGAGCACAATTTGGCTCCTGAGCATGCCCATGAAAAGAGAAGAAAAATACAAGTGTTTTCAAGCACACTTTTGCTTTTGAGCATTCTCAGGAAAAGACAGAAAAACACAAGTGTTTTCGAGAAAGCCTTCGAGCAAGCTTTCGAGCATGCTCTCTAGCATGCTCGATGAAAGACAAAAAAACACAAGTATTTTCGAGCAAGGTCTCGAGCATACTCGAAGACATAAAAAGACTAAGTATTTTTGAGCAAGGTCTCGAGCACGGTCTCGAGCATGCTCGAGTAAAGACAGTCATGCTTGAATAAAGATAGAAAAATACAAGTGTTTTTTCGAGCAAGGCTTCAAGCAAGGTTTCGAGCAAGCCCTCGAGCAAGCTCTCCAGCATGCTCGATTAAAGAAAAAAAAAACACAAGTGTTTTCGAGCAAGCCCTCGAGCAAGCTCCCCAGCATGCTCGATGAAAGACAGGAGAAAAACACAAGTGTTTTCAAGCATGCTTGAGTAAAAACTGAGTATGCTCGTGAAGGGACTTTTGACTTATGTGTGCTCATGGACTGAATCCATGCTCGTAAATGAATTACACTTGAGATTTTTGGTGCCGTTGACCATTTGACCAAGTTGACCATTACGGAAGATATATACCAGGGGTATTTTGGTAAATTTTATCCAATCATCAACAAGCAAAAGGAAATCAAAGCCTTATCAATTTTTCACAAACTTCATCAAAGAGCTTTACCAGAACAAGTGTTGACTAAGCTTACGGATTTAATCCCTTATGAGTGTCAACCAACATAATGTTTTGTTTATCTTTGTTTATTACAGAATCAACAATCTTGATAAGGATGGTCTAGGTTGTTTCACCCATACTTGATTTGAAGACAAAATTTTCAAAGACTATTGCAACGAAATTGGGGGAGTAAAAATTCTTGAAATTCATTGCAAATTGCTTGCTTCAAATCAAGTGAAAAGACTCAAGTTAAGGAAAAGTTGATCAAGATCAATAATCCAAGATTCTTTAGAGATGTTTCATTGTTTGTGAGTCTTCTGATTTCCTAGTACGGTTGAGAAGATAGAGTCATCACTAGTAACATGGTGAACGGATGATCAGTAGAGTTTAACGTCCTATGAAAACAGTCACTTGACAATCAAGAATGGGTTATTGTTGACTTGAATGCAATCTTGATTTAGGGAAATGTTTGAAGATGACTTACAAGGGAAGAAACGGGTTTGAAGAATGGAAGATTATTTGATGATCATATTTAGTTTATTTCTTTTTGTGAAGACCTTTCTACTTGAAGTTGATCTTTGAAGTTCAAAGCCTCGTTCATATGCCCATACAACTGTATCCAAAAGTGATATAAGAGAGTTGATTCGAAATGAACAATGGGAGAAGCTTAACGTGAGGGGGAAAAGTTCAACGAAAAACAACGGGTTTTTAAGGTGATCATGGAAGAAATTCGATGGCATCGATCTAGGGGGAGATTTTGGGACTTATATTTTAGAACGATGCATCGGATTATTATTATTATGGGTGAAAAATAATTAATATTTTTGGTCTCAACCAAGAGTGGATGGCTTGAAGACCAAGACATACTAGACTAGTATAAATAGATGTATTTGTTAATTTGTCTAGTATGAGTGTATTGTGTATTGTGTGAGATCAAGGGTTTTATCACTTAGAGAGAGCCGCCGCCTCCAGGATGAACTCCCCTGGAGGTGGCTGATCTTTATTGTATGTATGTGTGTATGTATCAGTGCTTTGTATGACAATCTTTTGCCTAATGAAATCATACTACCACTTTTTTATTTGTGTTTTGATTACATATATTTTTTCATCCAGTCTATTATTCATTTTAATCGATTTAGGCTCTCTCTCCCAAACACCACTCATCCGTCCAAAACACCTTTCAAGAGTTAATACGATTCGATCCTAGCTCAGATCCGAGCTTCACCGTTAATAACGACCATTATTCACGCTTCCGCACCGGGGCTCGGGTCTTGTCAAATTAGTTACAAGTTTTTATTATTTATGAACTATTGAACTGTAGTCTTTATATAAATAGATTATAACGATTTATTTTGATTTGAAACATGAATTATGAGTGATATCATGGCACGACTTCTTAAAATGAAAGGTGGAGAATCATCTTCTAAAACTCCCGAACATGTTGATGTGGATATTCTTCCTTCGGATCCTGCTAACCGGAAATCAATTTCAACATATAATGTTTATCAATGAGATGAGATTAGAAAGGCCAACATACTTAGAGAACCATGCAACCAAGATATATAGAATTCCCACAAAAGAATATCGGTAAAGAGTTTAGACATTTTGGTGAAAGTTGGTATGATGCTCATCCGATATGGTTCGAGTATAGTATAAAAACAATCGTGTCTATTGCTTATGTTGCTACTTATTTAGGGGCTACTTTGGTTTGGAGATCACAAAGACACGTATATTACCCAGGGATATAACAACTGGAAAAAACCAGAAACCCTTGCTAAACATGACGGTGATGTTAACAGCTTTCACAACAAATGTTTGAAAAAAAGTGATGATTTGGTTAACGAAAATCAATCGATACGAGCCGCCTTTTGATAATGGTAAGGAAAAGAAAATGTATGAATACCAACTTAGATTAGGTGCTTCTACAAGACTTTCAAAATATTATTGAATCAAGGACTATCGTTTCATGGTCATGATGAATCAAAGGATTCATTAAGCAAAGGAAATTTCTTGGAAATATTAGAATGAATAGGTGAACTAAACGAAGCCCTAGGTAAGGTTATATTAGGGAATGCACCCGGCAATAGTCAAATGACAAGTCCAAAAGTTCAACAAGATCTTAAACATTGTTTTTCTCAAGAGGTGTTAAAACAAATTTTGAAGATCTTGGTGTTGATTATTTCTCTTTATCAGTTGACATATCTAAAAAGAACAAATGGCGGTGGTTATTTGAGATGTGAATAAACATGAGGTGGTTAAGGAACGATTTATTGGACTTGTTCATGTCAAGAGACATCCACTTTAACCCTCAAAGCCGCCATTGATGATTTATTTGTTGACATGGATTTAGTTTGGCTAAGATTAGAGGCCAAGGTTACAATGGTGCAAGTAATACGTCGGGTGAGTTCAACGGGTTAATAGCTTTAATATTAAAAGAAAATATTTCGGCATTCTATATTCATTGTTTTTCTCACCAACCAACTTGTTGTTGTGGCGGTTGCAAACAAACATCTGGGTGCTTGGAGACTTTCTTTTAACGTTGGGAGTTTAATGAATGTCGTTTGTTCATCTTGCAAACGACAAGAAGTGCTTTGCGAAAGTGAGAAAAATAATTTGGAGGAAAACCTTGCTATCAGAAGTTGGTTGAATCAAAAGTTATCCCTTTCAAGACCCTAAGATACACGTTGGAATTATCATTACAAAACACTTTCCCGATTAGTTACTTTATATTCATCAATTATCGAGGTACTTGAATATGTTGAAGAATCAAGTTGCACTATTGCTAGATATAGACAAGTGGAGGGACTTCAATCGAAAACGAAGAAATATGAGTTTGTATTCTATTTACAGATGATGATGTATATTTTAGAAATCACAAACTCATTGTCCTAGAGTCTTCAAAGAAAAGAACAAGATTTGGTGAATGCGGTTTCATTGGTTTCCACTACCAAGCTTCTTCTTGAAAAGATTAAATTGGATGGTTTAACAAGTTCTTTGAATTGGTTAACTCTTTTTGTGATTAATATGAACTTGAAGCGGTAAACATGGTGATGGTCGGGTAGTATGTACATACATTAGCACGTTAATTATATAGTTTTAATTTTTTATTGCACGAACTTCGATACTTCATACATGTTTATTATGTTTCAGGTCACAGGGCAGCAATTGTCATACCCTAATCTAGGGCCTAGGCGTGTGACCACAAGTTGGTACCTGCTTTATTAATATATCAGAGTTTAAGGTTGCAAAGCAGAAGACTTGATTAAAATATTATTACATTTCAAAAGATGGGGATTAAACTCCCGGGTTAGTACAAAATGTGTTTGATTAACAAAACCATATTTTACATTATTTAATTGCAAAAACTCCATCTGAGCCATCAGATCGTCTAATGGCTAGTCATCATCTCCAATTACCTACTCTTGATTACCTGTAAAACACAGTTTATAAAATACGTCAGCAACACATGTTGGTGAACACGTTGACACAAACATTACTCGATTATCTCCTCGAGACATTGTAGGCTTCGGCCCGACGTGGCTTAGGAAACAACCAAGTTCTGGAAGTCTGAATTATTATTATAAACTCTAGCTCAAATCGAAACCACTCAGCAAATGCGGTAGCGTTCGAAGACTTAAAGACTAGCAATATACACAAGATAATCCCCTCACAGACATTACTTAGGTCCGGCGGAACGTGGTGGAAGCATTAGCAAGTGTGGTGCGGTGTGCCCACCGTCTACCCACATTTGTAAGGATCCAGACAAATGTATACATAGCCTGAGGGCAAGCAATTAATTTTGTTCATAAAGGTTTAGGGATACGTAATCCCATGTAAACATTTGTAAGACTCGTTTAAAGAGTTATAACAGTTTGAGCGTATTCACCTTTGTTCTAATTAGTGTGTCTCACTGATTTATGCTTCATGTTACCTCGGACCTATAGTGAGAGAATAACCTTTTATAAATACTAGACGAACGTTCGCATAACCTTTACCTTAATATTCATTTCTCTATATATCAAGTTTCTTCTTTTATAAAAATTATTTATAAAACCTTTATATAAAATAAAGAAATTATATTCCATCTATATCCTCGTCGTATGAAATCTATATTTCACTTATTATATGATCAAGGTATGGGCTATATCCTCGACTAGGCTCTAAGCCATATATATATATATATATATATATATATATAATAATAATTAGGAAATGCTTATATGAAGAACCCCTACCTTGTATGTCTTGTTTATATGAAATGCTTAAGATTGACGCGTGCAACACTTCTAATTATTGTCAGGAAAATTGAAAGAAAAAACCGACAAAAAGTTCTACTACTTGCACGCACTTCGAGACAAAGAACACTTCGGAACGTCAGTATCGTGGCACGTATTTCGAGGTTATATGTGTAATCGTAGTGTGGTTAGAAGAATGAGATATCATGCTATAGCCACCTATTTATAGGTAGGAAAAGTGTCCCTTCGCGTGGCGCGAAGCATTTTCATTTTGTTTGTTCACGTAGTGCGAACAACTAATAAACAGCCTTTGGTATTTCTTGTACTTCGCATAGAGCGAAGCATCCCTTCCCGTAGCACAAAGCATCCGTTTGCGTCGTGCGAAGTAGACATATAGTTTTGGTGAGTTGACCGCTGGACCTGCCATGTGCCACCATGTGGTGACACGTGTCCTATGATGTGTTGCCACCTGTCATTCAAAGACACGATTACTTCGTGTTTACTTCACGTAGCATGAAGCTTTATGTCCAATTTCTTCGCGTCGCGCGAAGGAATTAAAATTTCAGATTTTTCATTTTTGGTCCCTGGAATTCCAAACTTGGCATATCTGGCTCAAAATTTTAGAGATGTTACATCCTCCCCACCTTAAAATGAATCTCATTCTCGAGATTTATCAAAACAGATGTGGGTAATTCTTTCTCATCTCTGATTCTGACTCCCAATTAAATTCTGGTCCTCTTTGGGAGTTACATCTTATTTTACTAACTTTAGCTTTCGCCTTTTAAGTTTCTTAACTTTGAAATCTTCAACTTGTAGAGGCTGTTCTACAAATTTTAGATTTTTGTTTATTTCGACATATTTTAATGGCATTGCTAAAGTTTTGTCAGTCAGACATTTGCGTAAGTTTGAAACATGAAATACATCATATATTCCTTTCATCTCTTCTGGCAAGCCTAAGAGATAAGCTGCAATACCGATTCGTTCTAGTATTTTGAATGGTCTAACAAAATGAGGACTTAGTTTTCCTTTCTTGCTGACTCGTATAACACCTTTCCATGGTGATACTTTCAATAAGACTTTACCGCCTACTTGAAATTCTAATGGCTTACGACGAATATCTGCATAACTCTTTTGTCGATCTCTTGTAGTCTTAAGTCGTTAATGGATTTTTAATATCTTATTTGTTTTTTCTTGGACTATCTCAAGTCCAGACATTTGATTATCTCTTGTTTCAAACTAACATACCTACATGTTCGTCCATATAATGCTTCCAATGGTGCGGCCTGAATACTCGTTTGAGAACTATTATTTTACTAGGATTCCATAAAAGGAAGACGATCATTCCAACTTCCTCCTAGATCAATCACACAAGCTCAGAGCTTATCTTCGAGCGCATAATTTCTTCTTTCACTCTGCCCATTAGTTTGAGGATGATAAGTAGTACTAAGATTCAATCAAGTTCTAAACGTTTGTTGGAAACTTTCCATAAATAATACATAGTACTATCTTGATCGGATATGATAGATAATGGCACACCATTTAATGTGTGACAATTGAGACAAAACCAAGTACGCCTCAGTAAGTATTTACCGATTAAGCAATTAAACGTTTATTACGTAACGAACGAATGATTAACCGAACGGGTCTGGTTATGACCCAGATATCCCTGGGGGGGCATCTATAAGTGATATACATTTAATATAAGCTAACATATTAGTATTATGGCCTTAGTATGATAGCAAACCAGTTAAACAAAAGCAGACTCGTTTAACTACCCGCTATGGGTTTAAACGCGAAAGAGAGTTACAAAAAAAGAATTGTATCATTTGTTAAGACGAAAAAGTTTTACAAAACACTTAGTGGGAATGTTTTAAGCGATTTGTGAAAATATTTTCGATTATTACAAATAAATAGTTATTTTTATAAATTTACACAAAATAGCCGAAAACACTCGTTTAAGCACTGTGTCGTACCCGGTAATGTTTCGCACCAAAAACCAAACCCGAAATAAATTTGGGCTCGGCATTTCACATACGAGTACGAAAATTGAGAAGTTGGGCCAAAATGGGCCCAATGGGGGCCCATTATTACTTCTGGCTGCAAGTAATAAGCTTCCAATTCTTTTATTAACTTAATTAATATTTTTTTGCACATATTTCACCACATCCTGGCACTAGAAACCTCTGGTTCTTCAGCAATCTTCAAAACCCTTGAGGCAATTTAATTATTTTGATCAATTAATCATGTTTAATCAAGTTTAATTCCATATAAACCTAGTTTGATTACCAAAAATCATTCCTAACCATGCAAAAACCTTAAAAATTGTCCAAAAAATATTTTTTTGATCATACACATGGTTAGGAATCATAACCATACTCTTTTTTGGCCATAAACACAGATTAGAGGGTTTAAACCCTAAATTCCAAGACATCCATATTGATAAAACATGCTTGTTATGTGACATAGGACCTGTACCTAGCTTACATAGGAGCACACGAACCAGGGAATTGGAATAAGAGAGCAAAAATGAGCGAAAAACGCAAAGGTAATGTCGAAATGCTCGATTACGGGCTGTTTAGTATAAGGTTATGATGTGCATATTGTTTGGTCATAAATGTTTTCAGAGACATCAGAGACCATATAATTGAGTCCCTGTCCAAATTTGGTAAATTTTCGACCATTCGAGAATATTTAGAGAATTTATTACCGAATTGGGGCGTTTATTTGGGAAAAATAGTTAAAATGCTTGAAAAATTTTGAAATTTTGTGGAGAACTCAGATTTCGTATATTATGATCACATATGAAATTTGGGGTCACTTAGAAAAGCATAGATATGTTTTGTGCATTCCCGTTTATTCGAGTTTTCGTAGTTGTTTTTGGCTCAAAAAGGGTATTTTGCATGATTGTTAGCTTCTTGAATTGTTACATGTTGTTTTCGGATATATTTCGATCGTTTAGTATTTTTGGCTGATTTTTTGGAGATCGTTTGGTATAAACGGACGATTTTCGGGTTAAATATAGCACATAAAATGAATTTTTATAAATTAATAAATCAGTAAATATTTTCAAAAATATTTTTAGAAAAACCTAAATATTTTATTTGATAAGTGGCTAAATTTTCATAATTTAATAATTAACGGATAATTAATTGTGCTAATTTCAAAATTAAACAAATTCAAATTTGATAAAAACCGACAAGTTCGTGATTAACGAACCTGTTGGAATATCAGAACGCCAAGAGCGATCAAAAATCATATTTTTAGATTAATTAAATAAAAAAATTTTTTTGGTGAGAAATCAGGACAATTTTAGTGAATGGTGTGCGTTTTACTCCAAACCAAACCGAATAAACGGAAATGAGCCCCGTAGCGAATCTAGACCCCTAAATTGTGATCTTTCTTTATAACTTAATCATTTTATCAACATATTTATCCAAGCTTACATCCCAATAACTGATTTCTAAATGCATAAACGAACAACTTGGCCCAGTTGGTGAAATGGTGAAACTGAGCCAAGTTCGGTTTTAAGTATTAAACATTGAACAACATTACAATTTAAGCCTATTGACACTTCCTGGGTATAACAGCTATACCCAGCCTAGCTATACAGCCCAGTTTAGTATAATGATAATAATAATTTTAAAATATTAATATTATTATAATATTCATTATAGGGACTAGTGTCAGGACCGTTGATCTGGTGTAAACCTTAAGAAGGTTGACAATAACACACAGATATAATAACCCAAAGACCTATCGAATATGCTGGCGTAATCAGAATATTCAACGGATGAGAATGAAAGTGTGATAAAATGATTACGAAACAATAAATAGTAGTCGTTAATAACACAATCAAAGACAAAGATTCACTACATTTAATATATCATTTAATGTAAGAGTGAAAGGAATGTTTAGGGTTACGTGACAACGGTGGCGGTACGAGGAAACAAAGAGAATATTTGTTTGCAATGTTTTTCTCTCGTATTACGTGCGCCTATCGTCATTCTTTTAAATGGAAAGATAGGATGCTATTTATAGACCCTGACATTCCTTATAGAATCCCTAATCATTACATAATGAAAGATAAATAAGAATACAAGTGTAAAAATCTTTGAGCATGATGTGTATCTTGCTCGAGAAGACTCAATATGCATTGTATGCTAGGTGATTGTCTTCGAGCATACTTTACTTAGAATATTTTCATATAGAAAATATTCTCCTCTAGCATGCTTCATTATTCTTGACCAATCCTTGCTTTGCTCTAACTTCTCCATCAAGCAAGACTATTCTTCTATATGTCTTCAGTTCTGTCTTGAACTTATTAGCAATCTTCAGCATGCTCGGATGTGAAGCTTGCTCGGAACTGAACCATGCTTGAAGTCTATACTTCGCAACATATGACATCTTCTTATTGCATCGATGCTCTTCACCATTATGCTCGGACATCCTGTGCTTGGAACACTTGGCTAAAGCTTGAATGAGCAAGCTGTTTGCTCGATTGGCAATACATACTCGATAGAAGAACACTCTTGCTCGGAGAAGTGTAGCTTCTTGAAGCCTTCCAACACTTAGAAGAATAAGCTGAAAGACCATGCTCGAGGTAGTAAACCATGCTCGATGATCTAGGCTTGCTCGTATTCCATACTTAGTTGAATTCTTGAGGAGGTTGAGAAGATTCCAATCTCTCTTGCTCAAATCTGACTCAACAATCTCCCCCTAGATTGGAACAAGCTCAGATGCACCAAAACATACCTGCATATAGTTACACATGTATCAGCTTTCTAAATACAGTTAATTTAAGCATAAGAATCAGTTCATTACACAAAGGAATTCTGCCGTGTAGGCATTACATATCAAATTAATACATTTTTCAAATTTCAAAATAAAATACATAATGACAAACAAAATAAAGATAAACAGGAATAAATTCGATCATCCTTAAGCTCCATCCTTTTATCTTCTTCCCTGGCTCCTTTCAACAGCCTTTTCTTCCTTGAGTTTTACGAAGGCAGCCTTTTGCTTGAACATATCTAACTCCACTCCATCTTCAGAGTCAAGTGGGAATTCTGTATTGATGATATCTTGTAAGTCTTGGATGTGTATGAAGTTTAGATCCTCTTCATACTCAACTACTGTAATTGTTCCTCCTGATGCATTTCTGAGTGATACTGAGTCTTTGTTTTTGTTGTAGGTGAGATGGACTATCTTGTCATTTTGTTGCACTTGCAAGTTTGGCTCCATCATCTCCCTTCTCATGGCCAAGCACTCTTTCAAAGATTTCCTTTTTCCGCTAGAGCTACTTGCCTGATGAATTTTTCTTTTCTTTGAGTCCCATAGAGAGAGCTCCAGAGTGTGAACCTCATTGATTCTTTTTCTTCTCTTCTCCCTCTCAGCCTCACTGCGTGCTTCTCTCCTTTTCTGCTTGAGAAATGGGAACCCCTTCTCAGATAATTCTTTTATAAACTTTGAGAGGTCATTTCTCTATTGTCCTGCAAGTTGGCTTCTTTCTTGATTGTCATAAAGGTCTAGTTGAGCCATTTTCTTCAGTTGTTCCTTTGAAAAACTTCTCAAATCATCTCTGAGAATTATCAAGCTTTCTTCATTGTGTTCAGTTATCACTCTTAAGGTCTTTGATCTTTTATCAAAATAAAGATGTGTGGGCAAGTTCAAGTTCCTTGAAGGTTCAGTCCTCACAATCTCTGACCTTACCGCAATCCTGCTTGTTCTGATTGGTGGATTTTTCTTAGCTTCTTCAATCTCTGACTCTCCAAACCATTGTTTAATGGTTTCATAGCTTTGCATCTTCAGCCTTCCTACATTTGCACCTCTTTTATAGAGTATGCTTATCATGTACGCCCTTTCTTCTTCTTGCCTTTTCAGCTTGGCTTCCTTCAGTTTTCTTTCTGTTTCCATAAATAATCTTTGCTCTCTATGATAGATTTCAAGGAGTTGGTCATGATGCATATTGTCAAATTCATCTTCGGCCACACCTTTCTCCATCACAATATCTTTCAGGGTTTGGACTCTTTGTGGATCTTTAAACCACTCTCTAACTTCTGCTTCTTTCTTTTCAGCCTCTTCCTTTTCTTTTTGCAACTACAATTTCAATCTTCTTTCCCTTTCACAATCGGCAGTGCATTTTTGATCCTTGTGGGAATCTTTGACCATTTGTACTTTCTTTTTCAGTTCATCAAGAGATAGATTGATCAAGGAGTTGTAGTTGTAGCCATGTACTTGCAGAAATTTGATGTCTTTGTGCTTGACTTTTAATGACTCATACGCTTTCTCTTGTCAGATCTTTTCTTGCTTCTCTCTGCTTCTACCAACACTTTCTTTCCTTCTTTCTCTTTTATCTTGCTCAGTTTCTCAACAAAGTTTTCTACATCATCCACCAGAGCATTCTTGTATATTCTTTCAAAAGTGTCAAATGATTGTAGGTTAAAAAATGCAGGCTTATATCCAGCCTTAATCAAAAATTCTCTTTTTGGCTCTCTGCTCCTCTAGCCATCAGCCTCTTGTATAATATTTTCCTTAGACATTCTCTAAAGATATTTCTCATCATATTTAAGGCTCAAGAGGTAGGCTCTATCCTCTTTTTCTTTGTTCTTTCTTCTTCTTCATCAGTTTCAATAGGCTCATCCAAATTGTGAAGGACTCCAATTATAGGTTCTTAATTTTGACTTGTCTGAGACTCTTCATCAACCTTGGGTTATGCTTCCCTTCTTTTGTATACCTTCATAGATTCTTGTCTTTTTGGTTTGGGGGTCTCTATTTCAGACGTTTCTTTTCTTTTCTTGGACCCCTCAGCCTCATGCTCTGACTCAGTAATAATTGGTTCAGTTTCCATGTGCTTATAAGTCACATTTGCTTGTTCATCATCAATGATCTCTTCAATTCTGGGCTCTTTGATCTGAGGATCATCATTTCCAACCTCATTAACTATTGGCTCTGGTTTATCTTTTAGTAGTAGCTGGCTTGCCTTCCAGTGTTCTTGTCTTTGTTTTTCTTGAGCCTTCTTAGTAGCTGCCATAGTCTTTGGTGCATAATCATCAGGATTCAAAAGAATCCAATAATTTGTCCTGAGCATGACCAATTGAGAAATAAATTTTACATATATGTTACATGGCATTTTTGGTCCCTCATCTCTTTTGGGTTCTTCTCTGACTCCTAGACCAAATTCAGTTTCCATTTCAGGCTCTGGCTCAGGCTGTATAGGCCCGGGCTCTTCTACTGTTTTTGTTCTTGAAGTTTGTTGTTCAACTTTTTTCTTTTTCAGCTCCTCCATAGCTGCCCCTATGGCCTCATCAGCTAGCCTTTGCCGCCTTTCTTCCTCTTCCTCTTTCTTTTACATATCAATCAGTTCCTCCGGCAACTCTTGAGGAACTTCCTATTCATCTTCATGATCTGTAGTCATTGTGGCCATTTCTTCATTAATGAGTTTCATGAATGTTTTTACATATGCCACTTCAGCTATGTCTTTATCCATTTCATCACCCTTCTCCAAAATTTTATCACCAGATATTACTTTATGAGTAGCTTTTGGATAAAGGTGTGCATCAGTTAGAGCCACCCCTTTGCCTTTTAATTTTCTTTTAGCAATTTGATCAGGGGTCTCTTCTCCAGCATCATTCTCTTTCTCTTTCGACACCCCCTCATCTCTATTATCTCCCTCATACTCTTCATTTATCATCTTTAGAGCATCTGAGGTTCCAACTTCTGCATTTTCATCACTTGAATTGGCATATATGTTTTCAATCAATTTCAAACCACTTGTTTATTCAGTATTCTCCTCCTGTTTTGGTGCATCTGAGGTCTTCTCAACCTCAGAGTGCTCCAGGGTTTGAATTTTCAATAGAGCCTGTTGCAGGGCAGTCATAAGTGCTTTGTTCCTTATTTCCAGAACCTGCATTTTTCTCTTTCAACCTAATATTTTCAAACTTCAATTCCGCATTTTCAGATATAATATCATAAATCTTCGGGCTTGATGGTGGTGTTTCTTGAGTGGGTTTAAAGTCTGGTTCTGAGAATGGTTCAGGTGAGGAGGTTTCTGGTGAGGGTAGTTTGTAGGATCTAGGTACTTTAGTGATGATTTGGGAAGTTTGAATGGTTTCAATAGGTATAGTCTCTTTTAGAGGTGAGCTTGCTGGTGTTGAGATATGTGTTTCTTGGGCAGATTTGGTTGGTGATGACAAAGGTAGTGAGGAGATGATTGGGTCTTGTATGGGTGATGTTGGAGGAGTTTGGAATGTAGGATCATGAAAGGGTTCATAACTTGAATATACTAGTTCTGTTGTTGCAGGTGATAAGGGAATATTATCATGATCAGGTTCAGATTCAAAGGAGGATGTATCTTTTTTATCTTGTACAGGGTCTGGTGACTCTGGTGGTGAAGTTTTCTGAATCGTTTCAGTCACATTTGAGACCACTTGTGCAATAAAAACATCATCGTCCATTTGATCAGTTGCTTCTTCACCTGTACCCACAACAGGTTTATTAATCTCATTTTCCGGTCCACTGTCACCTTTTGGAATATCCAAATGAGCCTCTAGTCAAGTACCTGCAAATTCAGTCAACTCATTCCCAACTGGATCAATAACCAGTTCATTGATTTCAGTATTATGACCCACACCCTCAACATTTTCAGCTTCATGGGCGATTTGTTCAATAATAGGCTCATTAGCAGCACCATCATTGTCATTACCCTGATCATTATCATCATCATTGCCATCATCGTTGTCACCTTCATCTTCATCATCTTCATCATGTCCAGGTGTGAGTGGTACACCAATTACTCCCACACCCGTAACAAGCAACCAAGGCAGAATATCCGAGTCTGCATTATCAGTAAACTTACTCCTTGCATCCTTCATCCTTTGACAGATGTTAGGGTCTTGAAATCTGAGAACTTCTCCTGTCAGTTGCAGATTTTGCAGAGATCAATTGATGAGAATCTAGAGAAATCTTGGGTACATGAGAAATCTCTGATTCACCTCCTTCTCAGCATTTGAAACTAAACCATTGTAGATAAGTCTTGAAACATTGAATGGTTGTTGATATAAAATGGCTACTGTCATAGTAGCAAGCTCCCTTCTTAGCAAAGTCCAAGTCCTTCTCCTTGGAGACAGGGACTGGATGACATGATGTATTAGAAATCTTTAGATCAAGGGAAAGCTTCCTTTCTGAAATTGCCCCTCATTTACACCCCCTTGATATCCCATGGTTTCTTGAAATATTCTCATTAGTCTTGGGACAGAATACAATAGCAGAACCTCATGATTGTCGTTTAAGTGAAGTGCCTCTCTGATTGATGCCTCAGTAACTTCAATATCTTGATTTAGGACACGAGCAAAAGGGTTTTCGTTTAGGTAAGAGGGAAACAAATTGTTGAAAAAGTTTCTAAGTCCACCTTTTATTCCTAACGTGTGGATGGTACGACACAATTTTGTCATCTAGTGCACGACAGTTGTCATTTAATTCAAATAACTGTACCACCTTAGCCCGAGTATACAGACAAAATGAACAGCTGTATCCCATAGTACTCTAAATCTTATCCTTAACTGTGCTCGACTTTCTTACAATAGAAACTGGTTTATTTAAAAAGATTTGATTTATGGTTTGCTTGAAGGGAAGTATACTCGAGAAAACTTAGACAAAGTTTAAGATCCTTTGAGATATTTCAATACTGTGTTCGAGTACACCATACTCGAGACCCTTAACCAACTTCCAACGTTGCTAACTAATTTGAATTCACACATGCTCGAGTACAGGATCATGCTCAAGATTATCTCAAAACAAATTCAACTTAAATATGCAAGTCAGTATGCTCGGGAGAACAGGTGTGCTCGAATATCTTGAAAAATCTATCATGTCAATTTGTATGCTCGAGCAAGGAAACAATACTCGCATCAATTATACACACATACTCGAAACACTTTTCATGTAGTCATTGACGAACATTGTGCTCAAACAGTGTAAGAGTGATTTCTATGCTCGAAACACTAAGTTTCCTGAACACATCATTGTACTCAAAGAGTAACACATGAAATATTTATGCTCGAAGCATGTAACACCCGTTAATCTCGGTTCAAAGATTTAAAGCTTGTAGAGTATGTATAATTATCGGGAATTAACCGACGTTTCTCGGAAGCCTTTACGTCATCCTGGTACATTTAATCGTTTAACATTCTTCCAAGTTTCCTTATTATTCAATTTAGAGGGGCTTGAATGAAATATTTTTATGTTATAACAAAATACTTAAAACCCTAACTTCCCCCCTTCTCTTGTTGGTCCAATCGGCGCAACACAGCCCCCCCCCCACGATTTTCCTTTTTCCGGCCAAGTCGTGAGCGTAAAACATCAATTAAAGGTTAGTACTACGATTCCCCAAGTCTTTTACACCATAATTGGTCGTTATAACAAGCGTATTGATCGATTAATGGCTTGTTGTAGGCTAACCGGGTGGCTGTCCAATTGAGCATTTCTGGGACTGTTTTGAGTGAGGTTTTTGCACCAAAATCCTCCTAGGTATGTGTAGTATATCATACTTAAAAACCATATTCATTGGGGTTTGTTAGATTGGTCAACTAGTTATCGTTTAAAAGACTGTGTTCGGTTGACAAGAATTGTAGTTTGGTGCGTTTAACGCGAGGGTTGAAGTGATTAACGACCAATTCAGCTCGGGGACACTTGGTTTGATGTACGGGCTGTTGAAAAATCATTTTTATAAGTTATGGGGCTGAATTGGTTATCGATTACTCAAACGGGTCGGTAAAACACGTAATTGCGTTTATTGAATATTTGGTGCGTTGTACTTGCGAGTTACCGACCCATTTGACTCGTGTAGCGTTGTGTGGACTTGTTGGCTATGATTTTATCATATTGGGTCCACACAGGGCTGAGTTGGATGTTAACGTCCTAAACGACTCTTAAACGCGCGTGTTAGTGTCACCTAGTGCATCCGGGGCCAAATTAGGAATTCTTTATTCCCGGGAGTGTCTAAGGGTCGTTTTGGTGAATGTGAGGCCTCGGGGGCTGTTGTGATTTAGTTTGATGAGTTCGAGGCTTTAGGTGACCCGAACCTCGTTAGGAAGTCTCGTAGGATAAACAAGTCATCTTGATGTCATTAGTATTGATTGAATGTAAACCGGCAGTTGTTTGAGTCTTGGGATTACTTAGGGATTCTCTAGCTCGTGGTGAATCCGTGTCTCGTGTCAGGTGAGTTCATGATGCCCCTTTTAGCTCTTTTTAAGTTTTGGGCTAGCATGCACACCTAAACGATTTTTCTTAATGAAACATTAAAACTATTTTATATAGGCTTGCTCGTATATGGTAGGCCTTGGGATGTTATAGTATGTATGTATATATATTATTGTATGGCCAATATTTGGCGATGTTAGTAGTCGTTATCGACTACGGATGTTACGTATTCCTACTTTGTGTTTGCATATGTTGATGAGATGTTACGTGTTTGGGTTGTACGTTTGCTCGACCCTGATTTTATTACTTGGATGTTATATATATATATATATGTTTATATATATAGGGATGCACTTATAAAGATGTTTATATGTAGGTTTGTATATGTATATGTATACATAAGGATGATTATTTATCGAAGATGATAGCCTAACTGATGTATAACCTTTATAGTTTAAAACCTTTGGGAATGACTATTATGATTATTATTATTATTGATGTTATTTATTAAAACTTGAACTCACTCAGCTCAAGCTGACTTTGTGTGCATGTTAGTGTGAGTTTTAGGTTAGGAGGTGGATGCACCACCGCTTGGACGTGCACGAAGCTACTTAGACGGTGGGGGGCATGCTTAGTCGGATGTTTCAATAATAATAAATGTTTTCTTTTTAACATTTATTTAAATACATTTAAATTGGTTTTAGGCATAATTCCCGGGTTTTGGGAACATCTTTTATTATTTATGTTTTCCGCTGAATTATACTTTAAATTGGTTGTTTTAATGGAGTGAACTATTTTTCAAGTTTAAATATTTTTATAAGTGTTTTGTATGAATACCAACTGTAGGGTTCCCGGGGTTCGAGGCCTTACAAGTTGGTATCAGAGCCATGGATCGAGGGATCCGAGCATCCCCGAATACTTGGACTCGAACTTTAAGAAAGGAGACTAGTATGCCCACCGCGAGTAGCTTCACGCCAAGAGGTAACTTTAAATTGTTTAGTCATTCCTTTGAATTTAAAGTTTCTAGTATGTGATTAACTGTTTAAGTATTAGATAGAAGGCTAATGTGGTCAGGGGCAAGGGGTGATTAGGACGGGTGGGTAAAGTAAACGACTAATTACATTTGATCAACGTCATTAGCTGTTTACCATTACCTTACATGTTCTAAATGCCACTTGTAGTTGACCGTGTTAAAATTCTGTCTTTGTAGGGATAAGTCATGGTTAATACGCGTGTAGCTAAGAGAGGTGGTTCTAGTGTTCGTGGTCGTGGTCGTGGTCGTGGTCGTAGGCCACGTGCCGAAGCCGAGAGTGAAATATGTTTTTCCTATTAGGAAGAAAACCCGATTCATGAGGAGGGGGATAACCCCGCCTGAGATCCTGCTATGCGCGCGGCAATCGCGGATGATGTTTACCAGGTGCTCCATAGCGCCATTCTCAAGATCGTTGCTGAGGCCGTTAGGGTGGTGTGTGTCTAATAACCCTATAATAATGACCCTCACAACTAAGTTTAAATATTAAAAAGAAAATCCTAAAACCACACACAACCGGCAAGTGTACCGATCGCAAGCAGTATAGACCTAGGAAGTCCGAGTATCGAACACGTGGACACGTAAGACGCTAACGATCACTAACCCTAAAAAAGACCTACCTTAGAATATTATTATATTGATTTTTGATTTCTTTTAACTTAACTGAACAAACTGGACTAACTAACAAAACTTACCAAAAATAGAAAACTTAACAGGGAACTAACTGTGTTAACTTAGGATGGAGAAAAACATCTACTAAGGTCTGAATCAAATTGTAGGCCTAACAAGCTAATGGATTGAATAATATATAGACACCGGTCCTTGAAGATGACACGACTAAGGATCGCTCGGGCTCACCGGATTACCTCTCGGTCTCACTTAACAAGCCTAAACTACTCAAAATCGCCTAAAACGACCAAACCTGGAAACAATTGCTAACGTGTTCTAATGCTAGATCACCTCTCGGTCTCACCAACACTCGACCCTAATGGAAATGAATACTACACAACCAAAGATAGAGGAACAATTCAACTTAAACCAAAATAGATCAACTAGTCACTCAAACACCTAAACCTGACAAGAAACGAACTCGCTCTCGTGCAATCCTTATTCTAGCATGTAAAGGAAGTGAGACAACCCTAAATTCCTATCACCTCTCGGTCTCAAGGAAGGTGTCTAACCACTGTACTTAATCCAATTAATCATGCAACAAAACCCTACGGTGGTACCTACCGCATACAAACCCTAAACACCAAGTCTAGAATCAAACAATGCACCGATCTATCAATACAAAACTAATCAACCGACACACCGAGGTTTATGCAATGAATCACCAAAATTTCCAGCCCTTAAACACAACCTATTTCATGTCTATGTTGGAATTACGTATGCCCGAGACACATATTTATATTAATGTGGCTAACTGTGTTTGATCCAAGTCGGGTCATACCCAATAACAAGCTAGACAACACCAAATGTATTCTTTTGATGATTTGATCATTTAAACGAATACCGAACACTACGCGTTTAGAAAATTGGTTTTCTAAACAAACACACTTGAGGATTTAAATAAATTATTTGGATAATTTGTTTATATAAATTAATTATTTAATTGGTTAAATAATTATATATATATGTATGTACATTTTATATAAGTGAGTTTTATAAAATGAATGGAGATGGAGATGTTTTAAATGT
>NW_027495644.1:0-45938 GCF_021521415.1 Bidens hawaiensis
ACATAATAAAATATCACAAATTATAGCAAATTAAATATTGTTCGTTTTGCTAAAATCCTAAAGGACTTGACATCGTTTTCTTCACAAGCTCGAGTCAACCTAGATGCAAACCTGTAACATTTCATAAAATAAAGTTTATCAACACAAAGGTTGATGAGCAATTCATAAGTTTGAGCATATAAGTATATAGTAAGAAAAGCCACAAATCTCGTATACGAAACGATAAATAATAGCAATAACTTGGATAAATAGATATCGCTAAACACATTAGCGACACCTAGCTATAAGGGGATGTCAAATAGTCTAGGATTTTATAGTTATCGTTAATAGCATTACGTTAACGACACCTTGCTATATGGGGTTGCCAAATAGACTAGGATTTCTATCTTACAAGCTGAGGAATCTTAGGAATAGAGAAGCAACTAACACAAGCTTCTATGCAGGGAAGCTCGAAACTTTCCCTACAAGATTCCTAAGTTGACCAAGAAGCTCGTGCTACAGTAAAATGGTAGAAAAGGTCACGAATGATAAAAAAAGCTGGTGATTGCCATAAAGTAAAAGGCAATAGGATAGACAAAGGTTTCACGAAAATGACATGCACTCAGTCTGCATAAGCTGAAAGAAGAGCTGGATTTTTCCCTTTAGAAAGCTTAAGCTTTCCCAGAGAAGTTTTCGACTACCTATAAAAGGAACATTCTAGCCAAAGGTATTCTCGTTCTCACTTACTCTATTTCTCTATACCCTCTCTTCATACTTATTATTCCTTTCAACAATTGTATCGGATTACTTATTCTCACGTCGGAGGTTGATCTCAGGAGACCCCCTCATGCGGTGAGACTAACCGGTCATGTTTCCTTTTATTCTTAGCAGGTTAGGAAGCTTTGTTAGACACATACTCTTGAACCACCATACTCTTATTGTTCGCTATACTCATTGTAGAAACATTTTTAAAAACCCTCTAATACACAGTAGGATCAATTTGACTTTCGCAAAGTCTAATTCTTGCTATCTAATAAAATCTCTAATCCGCTTTCTCCAAACTTTTGGTAACATGTCCATGCTCTCTTCTTTAGAATTTTACAAAGTATAAATAACTAATTGATTCTTGCTTTTAGCAAACTAACTGAAGTTTACAAAAACTAATTAACTTTTGGTATTAACAGTTCACTTTCACAATGTGAATTTCAAAAGTCCAATTATCTAATTGGTTGAAGTTTACAAATTGTGTTTTATCAAATTATGTTATACAATTGTGTTTTTCATTGTATTTTTCCATTGTATTTCTTTCTAATATTTTTTTCATTATGTTTTTCCGATACTCTTCCGGTGACAGTTTTTGGACAACTTTTTTCGGTGACTTTTCCAATGAGGTGATGGTGGTGGTGGGTGGCGGTGGTGGGTGGCGGTGGATGGTGTTGGATTGTTGGTTGCAGAAGGTGAGTGAATATGTAAATGAGTTATTGAGATCGAGAGTAAATGGGTTTTTGAGATTGAAAGTAGTGGACCCAAATACCTTCATTTCTAGCCTTATTAGGCTAAGGGGTATACACCACTCTCCTTCATTCTCCTGATTCGCCACATCAGCGTCACGTCAGCTTGTGATAAATAAAAAAAACAGGGTTTTCAGGTTGGGCAAAAATGTTTTCTCAATTATGATGAGTTTCCTTCTGATGGTGGTCTTTGAGTAAAAGGTAAAATAAAATGAAGATGATCGGATTAGTGGCCTATCAGTTATGCAAATAATAGTCAAGAAAATATTATTTCCCATTGCTTTTAAAAATAAGTTGTTGGTGAATGTAAGGAAGTAAGTCGGAACAAATACCATATCTAGTGGCGGATGTAGTGCATTACGAGGCTACCCCTCAACTTCTCGTTGGTAGTGTAGAAAAAAAATTTAGACCGGTTTTCGTGTTTCGTTACCTCTGAAAAAAATAACGTTACACCTAATCGTTTTAAGCCCAACCAATTTAAAAATTCAACCTAGCTAAAGCCAAAACAAAGGTGTAAAACTCAAACCGATAAAACCATTAACCCTTAAAATAATATGTGTTACACTTATAATAATATATATACACTTGTTGGACGATATTTTAAGCCTCGCAAATGCTCTATCAAAACATTTTCAAATAATAATAATAAGACTTGTTAGAAGCGTCTAAGCGGGACAAACCGAGCATCAACAAATTTAAGACAAAACGGGTTTGATAAGATGTTGGCTAGAGTGACATCTTTTTGTGATTAAAAAACATGTTTAAGATGTTAGATATAACGGAAAGTTATGGTAATCAACGAAACCGAAAACATCATTTTGAGGTTGAAGTTTTTAATATCGTTTTGAATATGCAAATTCAAGAACTTGAAGATAGATTTAGTAAGGTCTCAACTAGTTTGATAGAAAATATGTTCGGTTTAAATCCTTATGATTCGTTTTCTAAGTTTGACATATGGAAGATAGTGGCATTTTCTAATATATATCCAAATGACTTTAGCTAGTAATGAAGAAAGAAAGTATATTTCAGGTGATCTTACGACATTTATCACACTTTAAATTAAGATGATAAATTTGCAAAATTGAGTGGAATGTGTAATATTGCTCGTATAATGGTGGAGACCGAAAAACACGTCACTTTTTATTTGGGTTATTGTATATTGAAGCTAGCGTTGGTTTTACCGACTGCAACTGCAACTGCAACCATTAAAAGATGTTTTTCTGAAATGAAGTTTATCAAGACAAATTTGCGCAATCGAATGGGTGATAAGCATTTGAACAATGCTTTAATTTGTGCGGTCGAAAGAGAAACTCTTGATAAAATAAAATAAGAGGATGTAATGGCTCGATTTCAAACTTTCAAAAACCGAATGAGAGAAATATATAACCTATGTGTTTAAATTTATTTATCATCGTATTTCTATTTTTATTTAGTTTATATTATATGAAATACGGTTTAAAAAAAATTTTAAACGTTACTCATGCCATTTGGTTTTTAGATCCGTCACTAACCGTATCCCAACTTTTTGTTGTGAAAAATATAAAAATCATAATATCAGGGGTGGAGCTATTCCATATGTGGGGAAGAGGTTGGATTCGATCCAGAAGCCACATGTGGTATGCGATAATTTACACCACCAAATAACAAATCTCGATTTTCTAAGTTTGCTTATTTTTTATGTTTATTTATTTATTTCAAAATACCTAATAAATTAATAAGTTACCTGTATGGCTGTATAGATAAACTAATTAGTTATTTGCTATTATACTTCTTATAATTCTTCTAAAAGAAGTTATGGAAACCATTTTTAAAAAAATATCATCGAATCCACCTAAGGCACCTATAACCTATTAGAGTATCGGTTAATGTTATTTAATCACCATTTGTTAGTTTTCTTAACCTGACTCGGTTTTATCCAACCAATACTTTGCCCCTTAAAAATTAATTTAATTGATCCGTTACAGTGTTGATGTCATTCTATGGGATTGTAATTGTTTTACTTGACTTGACCTGACCCAAACTAACTCAAAAATAATGATGTCGGGTGAAGAAACGTGGATCGGCTCACTGGTAGACGATCAACTTTCCTCGGGTATGAGTATGCTATTTCACCGATGGTTCTCCGGAGTATGAATTCTTCCACCTACAAAACGAGCAGCACCATGAACTTACCCCTCAGAAAGGGACAGAGGGGGTCCTCTTTGGGGTAACCCTCCGGTGTGAGAATAAGAGATTGTAGGAGAAGATAATAATAATCTGAGAGTGAGTAAGGAATTGGAATGTATTTTCTTGCTTACCTCCCCTTGTGGAGGTGGTGTGGTATTTATAGTGTTAGGGTTTCCAATGATTTGGCTCAGATCCCATTAGGGCCTTTTTGGCCTTCTCCTATTGCTTTGCGCCACGTGTCCTTAGGACACCTGGTGCTTTTTCATTGATTATTCTCTGACCCAGGTATTTCACCTGACCCATGTGCAATCACGTGGTAGCACATGGGTTTTGCTGAGTTGTCCACCTTTCATTGGCAGCTGTCAACATCAGCATATTCTTATTCCTTAAAGGATACCTTCTGGAAGGTTGTCTGACGAGCACAATCAAGGTTGTCCTTATCCTGATTTGGATAAGGACGAGGTTGATTATGTGCATGTGTGATATGCGCCTATCCTGAGGATGCGCGAGGTCTTCTCTTTATTCTCACGCGCAGATGTTTCATGCGAAGATGTGATATGCGCAAGCATATGTAATATGCGTCACGCGCAGATGCGCCACGCGCAGATGTGATATGCGTGAGCATATATGATGCGTGAGCATGTGAGATGCGCCACGCGCAGATGTGATATGCGCGAGCATATATGGTGCGTGAGCATGTGATACGCGTGAGCATATGTGATATGCGTGAGCATATGTGATATGCGCCATGCGCATAGGTTTTGGCTTTGTGCCTTCATGATATCTTGATTTCAAGCCTCTTGTCTATATCTTGTGGGTTGACCCGCCCCGCTCGATGTTAAGGCAGGTACATACCTCTTCTTCGGTTTTTTAAAGTCCTACTATCAAAAAATAGCGAACCCATAAAAAAATTTCTTAGATCTGCCTTTAATTCGTATAGCAAATTAAAATCATTGATGGAAGGTGTAAAGTGAGTATAAGGTAGGTTGCTGGAATACACTCTGGTCTCCGACTTTATTTTGCTAAATTAACATAATAATAATAATAAAAAAAAAAAAACGGTTCAAGAAAGAAGGTGGGGGCAATGGTATTTACTATTAGAGGCATACCAAGTATGCGGTAAGGGTGCAACTGCCCTCAAAGAGGACAAATCACCTTCTATTTGTAGGTCCACAAAACATTCTGAAAGAAATATGTGAGCTGTCACCCTTTCTGTATTTGTAGATCAAATTTCCAGCATAGTGGTGCATCCTTAATTTTTTCTATTTTATTATTATTATTATTATTATTATTATTATTATTATTATTGTTATTATATTATTGTTGACTAGCAAAAGCAAACAATTCATTAAAAGGCATGAGGCGCTGATCAGAGATTCACAAAAGAACAGGACAAAGAATACATTTTCGGAAAGAAAATGGAGCAGCAATATATTCTGCCAAAAGCAAATAAGCTTGCTTGTAGACAAAAACCATTTACTTAAATCAAAAATATTAATAAATACTATTTTATTCAGCAAATGTCTAAGACACCCATGATCAAACTGAAACAAATTATCCTAAATGTTAATCAGTTTCTATAATCGATGATATAATGTAAACAAGGAAATATGTAATACCTGTTAATCCAGTGATGTTTGAGATTGACATCTTCTTAATCTGATCGAGTTCCCCTTTAGGGTGTATGGTTAGGATGGAAATTAGGTGTTCTTGATGAACACGATTTGAGGGAGAGAGGTAGGGGATGATTCTTATGGTGTTATTATTCATCATTAGTTATTAACCTCTCTAATAAGCTCTCTATATATACACCCAAGGGGAAACCCTATTAATGTTAGTAAGGGTAATTCCGTCCATCAAGGATTTACCAGTTATAAACATAAGGTTATTTAGGTCAATGATCAATAATAAGATAAATAATTATAAGGGCCATATATAAATATATATAAAATATATTTATTCTAACATTCTCCCACTTGGCCTAGTAATTATTTATTATGAGCATTAGATTAGTCTGATCAGAGGTTAATACTCATTTTAGTTCTAAACCCAAATTGCAGCAGAGAAATACAGTCGTTGAATCAATATTCGACTCAGGACCCCCATTAATCATACTACAACTCAAATTTAAAACCTAACTTTAGGATCAAATTGACAAATAAGCCCTTACCGTTGATTTGTATAATTAGTGTCTATACGTCATTAGGCATGCATGAACGTATTTAGAGACAAAACAAATTTTCAACGTATGAGGAAAAATTAATAATTAATCATTCATAGTACGATACGCAGTTGCGCTTGGTCATTGGTAAAACCCGTCTCTATTATTGGCCATTTAGGAGACTTATGGGTGACAGACCTTTAATTAGTGGATCCATAAGCATATCATGAATGCATTCGATACAAAAGTTTAGTTTCCTCTATTTGTTCTTAAGTCATAAGCGAACAATAATTTAGACTTGTATCGAATTCTAATGCAGCTCCGCTTGAACTGTTACTGTTCAAGAAATAAGGGTAGCTGACTTTATCACAATAAGTCTTCAATATTGGATTTATATGAAGTTAATAAATTATGAGTCAACTGATAAAGTTTTCCAACAACATTTAGTGACACGTTGCGTTATGATCAGCAACATATTATGTCATTATAACTTAGGTCGTTGTTATCAGTTAGTTAGGACTCCTTCATGAGATAGTAATGTCTGCTGACATAAGGATATACCCAGAAGTTGACAAAGTTAGAATATTAGTAGTCAACCGTTTTTTAGTTCTCACTTCTTCTTCTTTAAATTATTGTGTCTCGTTTCTTAGAGATATTGTGATATTTTATCAGATGCTTCACAATAGAAATAATTAGTCTAGTGTTTAGCAATGTGACCAATATCTAAACGAGTATAGATTTGAACCTTCTTAAGGCATCTAATTAATGATGCATAAGGAAATAATCTCATTTATCCTATTAGCCTCTAAAGGAGAGCAATATTGTATGTTACAAGTGTAAGGACCCGTTTCATGTAAAACATATAAAACTAATGAGTCTATCTCGGTGTATTTTGATAACTATTAAATAAGAGGTATCTCCGAGATTGATTAGGTCAAGATATGCGTTAACAATACTTTGACTCATGTAACATATACTTGTCAAAAGAATGTCATCTATATAAGGACAAGTTTACATTAGTTGCTCCCACTCATCTCGAGGTAGGTAAATCAATCCACTTAGTTCTTGATGAAGAGAGTTGCATTATGATTTCATTATTGATTCTTGCATCAACCCATACATGGATTTTATTGACTTACAAACTAAGTGTTCTTAACCTTCAGTTTAGAACTTACAGGTTATTTTACGAACATGTAGGCCAGTGTTAGGGAAAGTTGTTTTAATGTTCATGTAATGTAGCTCTAAATTATTATAAGCTACTAGAACAGTGATGATCCTCAAAGTAACCTTTTGTAAGACAAGGAACTAGGTTCTTTGATAATTTATTCCCTCTTGAGTATACCTTTATCAATCAATCATACCTTTAGTGTATTAACGTTATTCATTCAGATTTAGTTTAGTAATGACTACCTTTTAGGTAATTCAACCAAATCCCAAACGTTATACTATTTTAGAAGATTGATTGATACTAATGGTTTAATTAGAAGAGGTAGGATCATTAAACATTCCAAAATCCATTTAATCTTTAGTCAGGTAGGTACATAATCATCAAAGTTAGTAGGCCTTTGAGACCTAGATGACCTCCTGAGTTGATTATTGGGTTTATAAGGAGTTTCATATTTTCAGGTATATTAGGAGCAATATTAGTTTCTAAGTATGTAAGAGTTGGTGCAGTATGGTGTACAAGAGGTGTAATCGGAGTTAAAGTAAGCGACAATCTCTCCCCCCGCGTCTTGTACTTAGCCAAGTTATGATAAGGACTTTTACTGCTCCTACTGACCTTAGAAATATGTAAAAATTCAGCATGCTTAGGGTCAACATCAGAAGACCAATAAATTCTAATTGAGGATTATATTAATTAGTCTTGGTAAGAAATCTAAGTTTTCCCATATTTAGGTATCCAACAAAATTTGTTAGGAGTAGCATTAAATGTTAAGGAGACAAGATATAATGGAGCAGTGTCTTATACAAGGGATGTTTTATGAGGTAGATTAAGTTGTTTCTCCCCCATCTCTTGCATATAAGGACACTCAGTGCTCCCACTGATCTTTTAGGCCTCTAAAACTCCATACAAGTTTTGGCGATTCATGTCATAGGAAACTTTCATACAGTTTAGACTTGATTTCCTTATTGTCCATATTTCATAAGAAATTTTAAGGACATATTTAGAAGGAATACTGATAAGTATATATGAATTGATTTCTTTAAAGAACTTGTCCAGTAGGAAACAGATTAGATACAAGTTGATATTCTTCTAAGCTCCACTAATAGCAGTGAATTATAACTTATGGTGGACCTCACTTACTCCCTTTATCCAGTTTATATTTAGGGCATTTAACACATGCTTTCAAATCACTAAGAATGAGATTTAATGGCAATTCATCCTTTGTCAACCGAGTCATGATTTCTCATGAAAATTTTGGTCTTAATGGATGAAGTACGTAAGTCTCATTTATCTTTTGTTAAATTCTCATTTCTATGATAACAAAAGGTTGTGAAATTTGTAGCATCGCTTAGTTTTATCTTATAAGGTTTCTATTCAGATAATAACGACCGATAATATGATAGTTTTAGTTAGTTGTGACTTTGTTTTGGTCATTTAAAACCTTATAACTGTCAAAATGTAGCTTTAGTATTGATACTAAATTCTGAGTAAACTCTAGAATGTTTAAGGTATCATAAAGCTTAATACAAAACAGCTTTTATGGTTCTTACAACCTTAACATTAAATGAGTCACTGACTCTCATCTTAATTATTATCGATTTCTGATAAGGAAACGTATAAAACTAAACTCAACTAACATGTGTTAATAGGGATATTAATATTAGTGGAGTTAAATATCATTAATTGGTAACTACCTTTCTTAGCCAACTGTTCCCTTGAGGTATGGATAGTCTCTTTGCTCGTGCCTAGTCTAATGGCATGATTTTGCAGTGAGACTTTCCCTTTGAGAACTTAGAGCTGGAAGCAGTACTTGTATTTTGTTTCAAGACTTTAGAACTATCCTCTTTTAAGGTTTAGTGGTAATAAGGTGAATAACATTTGATTTTCAATTTTAGGCATTCCTTTTCCTGTACATATATTGCTAGCAACACACTCAGTTTCCTTTAGTACTTCTGAGTGTTATAGTTGATTCTTAAGGCATCTAATTGTACTGATGGAAAAGTAATACACTGAAAAGACTTCATTAAGTTCCATGTATAAGCTCTCAGTTTATGGGTCATGGAATTAAATATTAGGATGTATTCACAAATGCCAATTAACCTTTTTATTTAGAATTAGAGTGTTTTGCATGCATCTTAGGAATTGTTTTGATTCTATTATTTCCATAGAAAAAAAAAAACGTTAGTCTTAGGAATTTTAGAATCCGTAATTGCTCACCTGATAGGAATCATGTAAGGAGTTCTTGATTATCATAAGAGACATATTTATTTATCCCACTGATTATGCTCAAGTGTTTTTCTGTAATACTTTTATCAGAATGAGCAGTAAGAATTTCAAGTCTTTAAGGATAATCAAGACTCAAAAGGGCAAATTTTATAAGACCCTTTTAGAAGCAAAACTCTTCTTAGGTTTTGTAATAAGAGTGGATGATTTAGGTTTGAGATTCAAACTTTATAGAAGAATTTTAGAGTGATTTATGTTATGGGTAATCTAATAAGGCAGACTGAAATTAGGATCATTAATGAAGGATCATTAATGTAAGGATCATTATGAAGATGTGATAATTTTAAGTATAACACCAAAATTAATTTTATTATACTTAAATAAAATAGATCACCGTTGGGCAGAAAATGTATTATTTAAGTATAAAATTCTTGTGCGAAAATAATTGTAACAAATCACCGTTGGGCAGGATTGGAACAATCAAGTTGTTATGCACAAGGTAAGTTTGCAATACATAAATGTAACAAATCACCGTTGGGCAGAATTGAGACATTTAAGGTATTTAAGGCAAAGTTAATGTCATTTGAGTATCTAGCAATTTTAGGATACTCATCTTTTAGATGACTATGCTTAGTTAGACTAAAACAACTTTGTTAAGCTACCACATCACCATTGGGCAGAAGTGAACTCATGAAGTGTTGTTTAAGTTAAGCAAAACTAAAGTCATGCGAATGTCTGATAATGTTAGGACATACACTTTTAAGTGACATACTTAATTAGACTTAAATAACAATATTAGGTTACACATCACCGTTGGGCAGAAGTGAACTATAAGTGTTATTTAAGTTAAGTAATTTAACGGAGCAGGGCCCCTTAATCAGTTAGGTTATATATAAGGGTTTCTGATCATTTCGCAACATGTAAGATATAAGTAAAGTTGCGATTTCTTCGAAGTGATGTTGCGAATTTGGTTAGGGGATTTTAGATGTTGCGAACAGTGCAGTCATAAGTAATGTTGCGATTGATGTTTTATAAGAGATGTTGCGAATGATGTTGTTATGAGAGATGTTGCGAATGGAGTTGTTGTGATGTAATCAACATTGTTGCGATTTAAAGCACTCGCAACATAATTGTTGCGATTAAGAGTACTCGCAACATCCTGTGATTTTATGGGCTGATCGCAACATCAATAGGTAATACTCGCAACATCTTGCAAAATTAGCTCGTCGCAACATCTTAAGTAATACTCGCAACATCTTAAGGTTCGCAACATTAGTGACTTTTCGCAACATATGTCCCTTCGCAACATTCTGTGATGCTAGGTTCTGATCGCAACATAATTAGTGGACATTCGCAACATGTTACTCGCAAGATAATATGTAATTCTCGCAACATCATGCGATTTCGCAACATTTCATTTGTTGCGATTAGAGTCCAGTTGTTGTGAATAGATGCCTTGATTCGCAACATTAGCAGAATTCGAAAAGAATAATCAACCTGATAACCTTTTCCTAATTTTAAGGGATTTGGGAGATTCTGTTATAAAGTTTTAGATTATCTCAAAATTTAATAAGATTTCAAAATTATATCTTTTATCTTATTTAAAAGATTTTGAAATTAAACTTAGAGATAATATTATCTCTTTAAAGTTTTAGATTATCTCTAATTTTAATAAGATTTCAAAATTATATCTTTTATTTTATATTAAAGATTTTGAAATTAAACTTAGAGATAATATTATTTCTTTAAAGTTTTAGATTATCTCTAATTTTAATAAGATTTCAAAATTATATCTTTTATTTTATTTAAAGATTTTGAAATTAAACTTAGAGATAATATTATCTCTTTAACAGATTTCATTTTCCCAAGTTAATCCTAAATAAGGTTAGTTTTCGAAAATTATGATGTTCTTCAAGAACATCTTCGAAAAAAACAAGAACAGTTTCAAGAATTTTACGAAACTGTTTTCGATTATATTAACAGATTTAATACTGGAATCGAAATCTGAAAGTTTTGTAAAACAGATTTCGAAAATAATCAGGTTTTTATAATGAACAGGTTTTAATCAGACCTAACAATTCGTTAGAAATAATACGAACATCAGATCCAATCAGTTTTATGATGATGATCAAAACCGTAAACATAAGGGTTTTAATCAAAAACTCGTTTCCTATTTTAATTCCAGTTTTTATGGACATCGAAGAAACTGATTAATCAACATCATGCTCTGATACCACATGTTGATCAGTTTCTATAATCGATGATATAATGTAAACAAGGAAATATGTAATACCTGTTAATCCAGTGATGTTTGAGATTGACATCTTCTTAATCTGATAGAGTTCCCCTTTAGGGTGTATGGTTAGGATGGAGATTAGGTGTTCTTGATGAACACGATTTGAGGGAGAGAGGTAGGGGATGATTCTTATGGTGTTATTATTCATCATTAGTTATTAACCTCTCTAATAAGCTCTCTATATATACACCCAAGGGGAAACCCTATTAATGTTAGTAAGGGTAATTCCGTCCATCAAGGATTTACCAGTTATAAACATAAGGTTATTTAGGTCAATGATCAATAATAAGATAAATAATTATAAGGGCCATATATAAATATATATAAAATATATTTATTCTAACACTAAAGTCTTAAAAAATAGAACGTGATAGCCTGACCCACTCGTCCAACAAAAAAGAACCCACAACTATAAAATCGAACCCCCTAGCTCAACCTAGAGCAAATTGTTCAAGATGAGACTCCAACTCATTACCACCAATTTGAAACAATTAAAAGCATGTTTGATATGTGTAATAGAATGGACGAGGTAATGGTAAATTCGTAGCTTTGTTTTATTATTATTATTATTATTAATTAATCATGCTCATAACTTGTTTAACTAAACTTCTTGTTTGGGGGGAGGAGACATCTCATAATCGGTCGTGTATGATTCGTTGGCGGAATATATTAGCTTATTAGATAGTTTCTAGTATCTTTTTAGAATGCCCTATTATTGTGAACCATTTTTTTTAAAATAATAGGACAGGGTGGAGAATTAACATGTGTGTTATGGATGAGAAAATTGGTACTTGTACCGAACCACAAGGGTTTCTATATCAAATTTCAAATGTCGTAATTTTAGTGTGTGTGTTTAAATAATTTTATGGTGATTTATCATTTTACATGCTTGCATATTTCATTTAATTTCATTGTTTCATTCCTATATCAACAAGCCCTTTGCGCTCATCGCCTCATCCACGCATGTCATTTAGCTGTCGCTATTGTGAGCTCCATTCAATAAAACATATTTATCACATTATTGATCTTAAAATTTAGAACCAAACTTGTGTTTCTAGATGAAATTTCTAATGCCGCTATTTTGACGTGTGTGGGTTTTAAATTTTGGATGATTTTATCATTTTTCATGCTTGCATATATGATTTAACTTCATTTCATTTAATTTGATTTCATTCCTAAATCAACAAGCCCTTTACACTCCTCACTCGTCCATGTCATGTAGATCTCACTGTTGTGAGCCTCATTCAATAAACCATATATATCACATTATTGATCTTAAAAGGGTGGCACTGCAATTTTGGCCCAACTTGAGGTTTGATATCTGGTTTGAATGAGGAGGCGAAGATAGGATCGACTAGGTGGTCTGGAAGTTTTGTATAGTGCTGATGTCTAATTATGTCTAACAGTAGCGTTAACTAGTGTACATAAGAATATGCATTCGAAATTTGTAATACGGATTATTTTTTAATGATAATTAGGTAATGCTAATTAGTATCCATAAGAAAAATTCAATGTCAATGTAGTTAAAGACCAACCTAAAGGTTGAAAACTTAAAATCTTAACGGATAATAATAATAATAATAATAATAATAATAATAATAATAATAATAATAATAATAATAAATTCAAATATGTAATTTCTATACATTTATGCCAAATTTGGATTAACAGGGAACAGATAAAACAAGAAAGGAATATATAAATATATAATTTAAATTCTAGATAATTAAACATACATGACAGTCCGTTTGAAAGGTGGTGGCAAAATGCCTCCACTCTCTTGCTTTTGGCTCATTCGGTTTCTAAGGTTTTTAGTTTTACACCTGTAGTTTATAAAATATGATTTTTCTTACATATATAATTTTCCGTTCGTTAACTTATAAAGTAAACTAATTTGTTACATGCTTACGTTTTCTTGCTTAGTTTTATGTACGCTTTCAAGGAATCAAGCCAGGTCAAATATAACCACATTTTGATTTTACGGAATAAATTTTAGTTGGTTTACATTTTTACGTAAATTTTGTTTTAAAAACGTGTGGTTTTATGTGTATGTTCAACCTCCATTCGAGTACCGGTTAATATTTATGTATATACATACATTACATTTACTTTCTATATCTCTCAATTCGAGTAGTGGTTAATATATATACATTACATTTGATATAGATTATTACATTACATTTACTTTCTATATCTCTCATAGCATCACCGCAACCAAAAAATCATAGCACCGCCTTCGTTTCCCATTGTTTCTGATCCAAAGGTGACTTCGTGTTTAGATGACGAAACAAGCGTTTTAGAGCTTGAAAATGTGTTTGTGACGACGAATAGTACATTCATAAATTGTGATAACCGGTCGTTTACCGTGAGTGAGATATTAGGTCGTGTAAATGCAAGACATCGTAACAAGCCGACCAGCTTACGATACGGTGTCGATCCACATGGGGAGTACCATCATGATTAAGGATTATTAGCGTTTGTGAGGAGCTCAATGGTGTAGTTACCACTTTAGCATCGTCCATGTGATGGAGAGTTAGAAGGTCAAGAACGTGCATAGACGATAAGAACAAACCAGTAGGGGTTGGAATGATCTCAACACCAAGGAAATGACTAGGGTAACCAAATTTTTAATTGAAAAACGTTTTTGTTGACAAATTGGTTGATAAAATGGGAGTTATTTTCCTGTGTACACCATGAAGTAACAAGTGATACCGTCACGATTATAAATGAAAATTAAGTGAAACACCGGCAAGCGATTTGTGAAAGCCCGACTCAAGTAGGAAACGTATGTGTGCCATGTACCAAGCTCGTGGAGCTTGTTTAAGGCTGTAGTGCGATTTTTTTAGTTTACAAAACGGTTTGGATATTGCCCATTTGATTAATTGGTTATATCATCGATCCTTAATTCTTAACATCCTAAATCCCATTTACAGGTTCCTTTTCACACACACCAAGTTGTTAATGATGATGTTAATTTAGCTTTATAATGTTGTTGAGGACTTATTTTATTTTAGTGCGTTTGTATCAATCATACCCAGTGAAATCCCATCAATAGCATAGCTATACGTAGGGTCTGGGGAGGGTGAGATGCACACCGTACCTCTATCCACATGGATAAAGATGTGGCTTTTAGCGAGATCCTCAGCTCTAAAATAGATATGTATGAAGCAATACAAAGGAAATCAGAATTCAACATCAGTAGTAATAATAATAATAATAATAATAATAATAATATTAATACTAATTATGTAGAGAAAATATTATTACGGTGTGTGACTAAAATAAGGTAAATATTATTATGGTTTCATAATAATAACAATAATAATATTAATACTATTTTAGTGCGTTTGGTGAAACTAAATTTATTCTTATAGTTTACTAGACTTCGTATGTTATCGTTGGTTTTGGTTCCTATCTTACGCTTGTTGGGTATAAAATATAGGTTCACATTAACTTTAGTTTAAAACCTAAGCCTAACCGAGCCAAACCACACCAACATGATTACAAATCAACTTGAGTCTAAGCTCAACATTCCAACTCGACTTCGTAAGTCAAACAAGTCAAGCCAATTCAATTTATAAACACGCCAAACTCAGGCTCAGACTCGACTCGACTCGGTTGGTGAACAAAAGTAATTTGTGTGAACGTGTATTTAGTCAAAACTGTTGGTTTACTTTCAATACTTGTATTCCAGAAACACACACGTATGCACACTGTACCTGTGGACCTGTAATTATGAACCCAGAATAAGTGTTTCCAATCTCCCCAAAATCTAATTCTCCAAGCTTCAAAACGTCAATGGCTTCTTCTTCTTTTGCAATCTCTCACCTAACTTCTGTTTCCACTCCATCTTTATGCTTCAATTCATACACAAAATTCCGTCATTCAACTGTTGTACATCGATAAATCAATTGATAAATCATCTCTATCATCAAAGGTTAGTTAGCATTTGATCTGTTTGTTTCCGGTAGATGTAGCTTGAATATTTGTACATGTGTCCACTAATTTTGCTTATTCTGTCTGGATGTGAAACTTAATTGACAATCTAGTGGAGTTCCGTTTTATTTACTCTGAATTAGGGCTGTAAACGAACCGAAACGTTTAATAAATGAACGGAATGAGCAATGAATTTCGTTATAACTAAATGAACGAACACGAACTGAGGCCATGCTCGTTCAATTGTGTTTGTGAACTTTTAATAATGTGTTCGTTTTTGTTATGTTTGTTTGTTTATGAATGTTGAATAAAGGTTTTTAATACGTTTTAATGACGTTTGTAATCTTATTATATGTATTTAAGCAAATTTATTAATTATATTAAGAAAATATTTATGGCTGCTATGTGATTAGTTTATATGTAAAATTAGCGTATAAATATGAGCAAGTATTTGTAGCCGCACGTTAAATGTATTACATTTTTGAAAGCTACCCCACGTTGCAGCGGGGACGCGACAGGAACCTAGTCAGTATCGGTTCTATTTGATACGGTAACAATTATGTGGTCAAAGTTGAATTGTGATCAAGTTTAAAGGCTAAAAGTTTTATGGAAAAAGTTTGGTGGCCAAAGTTGTAAGGCTAAAAGTATTGTGGCAAAATGTAACACCCCAACTCGGAACGGGCTGGCGTGTTACTATTATAGATATCAAATCAATGTCACAATCCAAAATACATCAAAAATCAATGCAACCTATGTCATGAATTAACTTTTAAAAAACTTGAACTTCATTATTCTCTCTCATCACTGATCTCCCCGATTTCCCGAACTACCTGTTAGCAAATAAGACAGACACAAACAAGAAAATACGGCTGAGCCAAAAATTGCCCAGTAACGGAGAGAACAATAGTACAGGTAAAGGCATACATAAGACAAAACACATACTGAAATAAAACTGAAACTATTGCGGATATAAAACCACGTTTTAGACCGAACTAGAATTAGATGCGAAACATAATCCGATACACGATCGGGACGTAATCTGAATATACTCAAATTTAACCAAATGCGTATACACATATCAAAACGGACCAGAATATAGCGAAACAAAATATAATTACTAAAATACACGACGATGACGTTAAAATAAATAGGTCGTGTAATACGGAAGCACCCAGAGCCTAAACAGAGGGGTACACAGCTAGCTAGTCCATGCACCAAGGAGACGGTGTGGGTGGCGTGCACACATTGTTCCATCTCAACAGAAGTCAGGAGTCAGGAGTCGGAGCTAAGATCGATCTATACGCCTCTAAATGGCCAAGGTACTACATGAGTACTGTCAGAGACGCCGTGAACTTTGATTACGCACTGTCACGATAAGTGCATGCCGTTGACGCCCATACGACATTTCAGACATGCTCGGGTGACAGAGTACAAAAGCTAATTTCATATAATAATTATTCAACAAAAATGCTACTAAATAGACATGCAATAGTAAGTACAAAAGTATATAATCTATTGCATGTTACATAAATAGATATAAAACATAACAAATAAACCGAACTCAAACTGTAATAAAAGCTAACGAAAAGTCCGTACTACAAAGTGACGGACACCGAATATAAAATGGAATATAATTAATATTACGAGTAAACGAAAACAGAAACCGTACTACGAAGTAACGGAATACAAATAATACTATAAGTGAAAGAAAACAGAAACCGTACTATGAAGTAACAAGAAACAGAATCCGTACTACGAAGTAACAAGAAACAGAATCCGTACTACGAAGTAACAAGAAACAGAATCCGTACTCTGAAGTAACGAAATATAATTAATACTAAGAGGAAACAAAAATAGAAACCGTACAACAAAGTAACGGAGTATAAATAATACTAAAAGGAAACAAAAACAGAATCCGTACCTTATAAGCGAATGGCAAAAACTGTAAGAAGACTTAAACTTTGATTAAATGTCGCGAGAACCCTCGACGGTTGCTATAACGATGTGGATTCGTGGCTGCGGACTTCAGCGACGATGTCGGGTTTTGATTTCCAGCAAGTGGCGACAACAGCGGCTAGCTTCGACTCCGGCTAACAGAGCGGATTTCCTTCTAGGCTGTGGATTTTCGGTGGCGGTACTTAGCGGGTTCCGGTGGCAGCGGCTTAATGCAGAAACACAGAGAGCGGAGGCGAATGGTGGTGTGTGACTACCAGAGGCGTCGGCACGCGGTAGCTACGGTTTCTCTGGCGAGTTGCAAGGCGGCTGCGGTGGTGTTAGTGGTAGAGAAAGAATACGATTTAGGGTATTATTATCCAGGAAAATAAAAATCTTGAAGTGTTATCGTATATATATATATTAAAACGAATTATAAACACGATCAAATTCCTAATGAAATTGGTTGTTTGTTGCTCACGGTTTTGATGGAAAGTCATGCAGATGTTTCACCAATTAGTTACAATTTGACTTCATTATTATTATTATTATATACATATTTATGCATGCACTGATTTTCTTTATTATTACTCACATGTTGATTAGATAATATTTATTTTATATATCACGTTCGGTTAGTCGACATTATTATTCGATCAGTTTTACTAGCTATCAACTCGTTTTAAACTCGACACATTAATTGGTATTTATATATTTATGGGTTTTGATTTTCGTATATTACAATTCTACCTCCCTTAAAAGAAATTTCGTCCTCGAAATTTACGTTATACTTCATTACATGTTCGGATATTTCAACACTCTACCCCCTAAAAAAAATTTCGGCCTCGAAATTTAAGACTTCTAAAACATGGAACTATATTATACAATAGATAGACAATACGTTTGACAGAGAGGTAGCAACAACTAAAAGAACAAAGAGTTGAAGAGGCACACATTTTAAGAAATTTGGCAGAAATTACGAGAATGCAAAGTGGGTTACCCCGACATCAGCTAGCACGTATAAGGCACATCAGTTAAGGAAAACAAATCATACTAAAAAGAGTACCACCTAATGTATCGATAACTCTGAGACACGAACAACTAAACGAAACTAGAATCAATGAGCACATGCAGATCACGATTCTTAGGAATAAATAAGAGTCGATCCCTTTAGTGTTAGAACGTTTTAATATCAGAACGAATAGTTCATGAAACGAATCGGATGAAGAAGAAAAAAAAGAGATGAAATCCTAGCCCAACCTCTACCCAATCCTCACATGTCCTATTTATTTAGGTTTTAAAACAAAATAATTTTTTTTTAAAGTTTCGACAGGAAAAAGCCTAAGCTCTGATACCATAAATGTAACACCCCAACTCGGAACGGGCTGGCGTGTTACTATTATAGATATCAAATCAATGTCACAATCCAAAATACATCAAAAATCAATGCAACCTATGTCATGAATTAACTTTTAAAAAGCTTGAACTTCATTATTCTCTCTCATCACTGATCTCCCCGATTTCCCGAACTACCTGTTAGCAAATAAGACAGACACAAACAAGAAAATACGGCTGAGCCAAAAATTGCCCAGTAACGGAGAGAACAATAGTACAGGTAAAGGCATACATAAGACAAAACACATACTGAAATAAAACTGAAACTATTGCGGATATAAAACCACGTTTTAGACCGAACTAGAATTAGATGCGAAACATAATCCGATACACGATCGGGACGTAATCTGAATATACTCAAATTTAACCAAATGCGTATACACATATCAAAACGGACCAGAATATAGCGAAACAAAATATAATTACTAAAATACACGACGATGACGTTAAAATAAATAGGTCGTGTAATACGGAAGCACCCAGAGCCTAAACAGAGGGGTACACAGCTAGCTAGTCCATGCACCAAGGAGACGGTGTGGGTGGCGTGCACACATTGTTCCATCTCAACAGAAGTCAGGAGTCAGGAGTCGGAGCTAAGATCGATCTATACGCCTCTAAATGGCCAAGGTACTACATGAGTACTGTCAGAGACGCCGTGAACTTTGATTACGCACTGTCACGATAAGTGCATGCCGTTGACGCCCATACGACATTTCAGACATGCTCGGGTGACAGAGTACAAAAGCTAATTTCATATAATAATTATTCAACAAAAATGCTACTAAATAGACATGCAATAATAAGTACAAAAGTATATAATCTATTGCATGTTACATAAATAGATATAAAACATAACAAATAAACCGAACTCAAACTGTAATAAAAGCTAACGAAAAGTCCGTACTACAAAGTGACGGACACCGAATATAAAATGGAATATAATTAATATTACGAGTAAACGAAAACAGAAACCGTACTACGAAGTAACGGAATACAAATAATACTATAAGTGAAAGAAAACAGAAACCGTACTATGAAGTAACAAGAAACAGAATCCGTACTACGAAGTAACAAGAAACAGAATCCGTACTACGAAGTAACAAGAAACAGAATCCGTACTCTGAAGTAACGAAATATAATTAATACTAAGAGGAAACAAAAACAGAAACCGTACAACAAAGTAACGGAGTATAAATAATACTAAAAGGAAACAAAAACAGAATCCGTACCTTATAAGCGAATGGCAAAAACTGTAAGAAGACTTAAACTTTGATTAAATGTCGCGAGAACCCTCGACGGTTGCTATAACGATGTGGATTCGTGGCTGCGGACTTCAGCGACGATGTCGGGTTTTGATTTCCAGCAAGTGGCGACAACAGCGGCTAGCTTCGACTCCGGCTAACAGAGCGGATTTTCTTCTAGGCGGTGGATTTTCGGTGGCGGTACTTAGCGGGTTCCGGTGGCAGCGGCTTAATGCAGAAACACAGAGAGCGGAGGCGAATGGTGGTGTGTGACTACCAGAGGCGTCGGCACGCGGTAGCTACGGTTTCTCTGGCGAGTTGCAAGGCGGCTGCGGTGGTGTTAGTGGTAGAGAAAGAATACGATTTAGGGTATTATTATCCAGGAAAATAAAAATCTTGAAGTGTTATTGTATATATATATATATTAAAACGAATTATAAACACGATCAAATTCCTAATGAAATTGGTTGTTTGTTGCTCACGGTTTTGATGGAAAGTCATGCAGATGTTTCACCAATTAGTTACAATTTGACTTCATTATTATTATTATATACATATTTATGCATGCACTGATTTTCTTTATTATTACTCACATGTTGATTAGATAATATTTATTTTATATATCACGTTCGGTTAGTCGACATTATTATTCGATCAGTTTTACTAGCTATCAACTCGTTTTAAACTCGACACATTAATTGATATTTATATATTTATGGGTTTTGATTTTCGTATATTACACAAAACATGAAAGAACAAAAGTTTCATTACCAAAGTTGAGGGGCCAAAAGGTAAATATTTGAAACTTAGTTGGCAAAAAAGAATTGAACTATAACTCTTGGGGCCAAAAGGTAAATATATTAAACTTTAGTGGCAAAACTATGAAGAACCAAACTTCTAAAGTTGGAGTTTAATTATATCATAGTTATCAAATGCGCTAGGTGCACTAACGGCGCATAGGCCTCGTTTGGGGCCTAGGCGCAAGTAAAGGTGGGGGCTTGAGAAAAATAACGAACTTAAATAAAAAGTAAAAATATGTTATGTATATGAAAACCAATACTATTCTTCAAATAAAATAAACAAAAGCTATTACATAACATTTAATATCATCTAATTAGTAACAAAAGTTTTAAAATAGTCAAGTGTAATTTCAATACTTGAAGAACAAAATGTTCAATGTAATTCGTTTGACCCTCCTAGATCTAAGTTTCAATAGCACTCCTTGCGTTTCTTTTGCTCGGCTATTATCTTCTCATGTTGATGTCGTAGACAATGTTGAAGTCCTCGCCTAGGAACTAGAAGCGCATTTATTGAGCCTCGATAGAAAATGCGCCTGGGCGCAAGAGCCGAGGGATTTTAATACCTATAAATTATATATATTAAATTAACAAATTATTATTGTTTTTATTAATATTATTATTATTATTAATTTTTATTAATATTATTATTATTATTTCCTTTCCTTTATATTGCCTCATACATTTGTATTTCAGAGCTGAGGGTCTCTCTGGAAGCCACCTCTTTATCCCGTTGGATAGAGGTACGGTGTGCCTACATTCCACCCTCCCCAGACCCTTACTTATAGCTTTGCTGTTGGTGGGACTTCACTGGGTATGATTAATTGATTGATTGATTGAAATTAACAAATAGCACCAACACAAAACTGGAAGCCGGACCGAACCGTTGACACCGGCATTCTCAGTTAACCAAATCAAATAAAACAATTTTTGTATTAATTCGTGTCCGTTTGTTTGTGTTCGTGAACCGTTCTCAGACAAGTTCATTTCCTTAATGAGTGAACACGAAATTTTGTCCGGTTAGCTGATCGTGAACTGTCCTATAAAAGCTTAATGGATGAACATGAACAAGGCCTTGTTCGGTTCGCTTCGTTTACAGCCCTTATCCAAGTTGCAGCATAATTTTGAAATTGAACTTTGTAGGTTAACTTGATCTTATATGAACAAATTTGGGTTGATTATTGATTAGTTAGTGCTATGGTTTTACAGACTAGCAACTGGCAATGGAAATTCAAGGATAATTCTGTCAAAATCTACTATGAGGAGCATGGAGATGAAAGTAATGGACCAAAAAAGAACATTCTCATGATGCCAACTATTTCTGATGTTAGCACTGTAGAAGAATGGAGACTGGTGGCTAAAGACATCATTAAACAATCTGGAGATGTTAATTGGCGAGCCACCATCGTTGACTGGCCCGGTCTTGGTGACTCTGACCGCCCAAAGCTTGATTACAACGCAGATGTCATGGAATCGTTCCTTGTTGACTTCATCCTTGACCCAAATAGTCCTGTAAATCTCACAGGTAGGTGTTATACTTATGCTATTATTACTGATTATTGGGCTTTGATTTGTGGTAAAGTTATTGACATATATTGTGGTGGTTATATATAGCAGAAGATTTGGTTATTGTTGGAGGCGGTCATGCTGCCACCATAGCCATCCGTGCTGCTAATAAGGGTTTGGTCAAACCAACCGCTATTGCTGCTGTTGCTCCTACATGGTCTGGCCCGCTTCCCATTGTATTTGGTCGTGATTCCAAGACAGAATCAAGGTAACAGGTCAAAACGGGTTAGGTAAACAGTCATTTTATATGAAATATTTTATTTGTTGAATAATTAGTTTGCCAAAGATGGTTATAGTAATGACTAGGAGATTTCATGCATTTAGGCCTCTAAGTGAGCCAAACGTTTAGTGAATTGTTCATGAACAGTTCGGCGGGAAGCTTGGTTATTTAATAAACAAGCGGCCATGAACGTTCGTAGGGCTGTAAACGAACTGAACGCTCAACGAACAGTTCGTGAACCGTTCGATGGGAAGTTCGTTAACGTTCGTTCGTTTAGTAAATGAACGAACATGAACAGAGATTGCGTTTGTACATTTGTGTTCGTGAACATTTGTTAATGTGTTCATATATGTTCGTTTACGCTCATTTGTTTATGTTTGTTAGTTAAAGGTTTGTTTTATATTTTTATAATATATTATTTGTAATAAACAACCTAACATTTGAATTTTATAATTTTATTGTTTATGTTCAGTTCATTTCGTTAATGATTTGTTTTAAACAACTCTTTTAAGTAACAAAAAATCCAACTTGTGCTTCGTTGACATTATTAGAATAATCATTTATGTTTATGATTATTACTATCTCAAGTACTTAACTTTATATATAATTAAGGTGATTATATCTAATGTTTTGAATTAAGAACCGTTCATGAATAAATTCAATTCCTTAATGAACGAACAGAAACAAGAATTTCCGTTCAGTTAGCTTTCATGAACTGTTTGTGAGCAGGTTTAATGCTAAATGAATGAACATGAACAAGGCTTTGTTCGGTTCGGTTCGTTAACAGCCCTAAACGTTCGTTTATATAAAATCCTTTATGTTTGTTCGTTTGCGTACATTCATGCTCATTACTCTGTGTTTGCTAAAGTTCGCTTGTTTAGTCGCGTTAATAGATTCATTTAAAATTGCTAGACCCATTACAAGTTAGTCTGTTTTCAATAATTTTTTAGCCCAACATATTTGTTCACATTTATTTTTAACTTGTTTAAGAGCTATGTTCATTCATCTATATTCAATTAAGTTCGTTCGTTTACGTTTGAGAACCGTTTGTTTATACCATAAACGAACGAACAGAAACGATCACGAACCAGAATGCCCCATTTGCTTAGTTGTTCGTGTCCGATCGTTTGTTGGGTTAAAGTTAAACAAATGAACAGAAACATTCTTTGTTCAGTTCATTTAAAAGTCTACATGCATTAACCTTTAGTCAAACTTACTAACTCCAGACCTATTTAACCTGTTAAAGATCGAACATACCCCGTATTGACCGTTGACCAAATTAGTCAAACTTACTAACTCTTACACACCATACTTAGTTTTGTACTTTTGCTTAAACTTTTAATATTATTTTTAACAATTTACAGATACGAGCTACTCAGAGGAACATTACGTGCCCCAGGTGTCGGTTGGATGATGTGCAACATGTTAGTCAGCAACAAAAAGTCCATTAAGTCCCAATACGAATCCCACGTGTATGCTGACTCAGCAAACGTGACACCAGCCATCATCGAAAACAGATACGAGCTAACAAAACAGAAAGGGGCTCGTTATGTCCCTGCTGCTTTCTTAACGGGCCTACTTGACCCCGTGAAAACCCGTGAAGAATTTCTTCAACTCTTTGAAGGGTTAAATGGTAAATTACCAGTTTTGGTCGTGTCAACATCAGGTGCACCGAAGAGGTCAAAAGCCGAAATGGAAGCTCTTAGAGAAGCTAAAGGTGTGAGCAAATTTGTTGCGGCTCCTGGAGCCTTGCTTCCACATGAAGAATACCCAGGTTTAGTTGCAAAAGAGCTTTACAGTTTCTTGCAAGATGTTATATAAAATTGACTATTGTTTCTATACTTATAATTACATAGAACAATATATTCTTAATACCTTTTGAAACCATGAATGGGTCGGGTTGGGTCGATTTTTAACGTTTTTTTCTTAGAATTTTTTAACCTTTATTATAAGAGTTTAAACTTTAATGTGATTCAGAAGTTATCTTGTTTCATTTGTGTTCTAAAAGGTTTATATTGTATATCAGTAGTCATTCGATGGTAGCATATGGTAAACTCGCAACGGATATGAAGAATAATTTTGAATATGAAAACCAGGAGCTTTTTCCCAAAATAGTGTTGAGGGGAAAAATATATACCAAAATGATGTTCCATCAAAAGTATTTACCAAATTAGTGTTTTTGAAATTAATGATTTTCTCACTCCTAATATACTTGACCTTTAACTTTAATCTTTAATAAAACTAACTAATTTAATAATTTTTTTTTATAAAAATATTAAGTAATCTGTATTTTTTTTCTTATACTAAATAAACACATTTTTTTTTTCTTTTTTAAATTTGCAGGTCTTGCAATTTCAAAGATTTTTGTATTATTATTAAGGTATAATACATAAAAAGACTATCAAAATTAGAATTTCACATACTAAGGTAAAAAAACAATAAATATATTTGTAGATAATTAGGGATCAGATCCGTAGAATACATGTACCAAAAATACAAATATAAAATTTGAACAAAAGTAGGTACCCAGTAGGCGAGTACCATAACGAGTTTATTGGTTCAGCATTTTATTTTCATATTATCTCTTTAACTTTTGATGATTATGATAATTTGACTTTTTATATAAGCTCTATTACAATAATTGTAAATATTAAGTTTACTATTGTACCTTGTTCTATTTTATGCACTTTTAGATAATGGCAATATTTTTATGTTAGATAATTTGATTTTTTATATAAGCTCCATTATGATATAAATATTAAGTTTTAGTTTGTTTTTTTATAAGAACTATATATAAAACATACTAGAAGAGTGCCCGTGCGATGCAGCGGGAAACTGGAAACACATACTTTGATAATCATGTAACAAATTTTTGGGTGTTTATTATTTTGTTTGAAACTGTGAGATTGTTCACCAGTTTGGTTTCACGGTTGAAACCGAAGCTGGCCGTACATATTGAAATGCTAATTGTTTACTTATTTAGTATGAGATATAATATATATTAGACATAGTTAAAATATAGTTAACCAAAGTTTTATTTAATACGAGCAAACTCGTCTATTACAACTTTAATTTAACAAAATTTCCAGTATGATTGTTTATAATCTTTGTTCTTGTTATGATTTCGCATTCTATTTATTCTAATAAGGTTTATTATTTATGTGACCAAAGTTATCTTTGTTCATAGTATGCTTCTCTTAATAACATATTAGTTGATGTTTAGTTTGAAGTGAATGTATATGAGATTAATAATTCAATTTTTTTATCAAAGTACAAACTATATCGAAACATAATCGTTGGTAATGGTTCGGTTTAGTTGGGTTTTAATTAGAAACAATTTAGTTTTGGTTTTCGACGACAAAAAAAATTGTGTAAAGTTGGCTCATGGTTTAATTTAAAAAATCATCAAAAGCTAACCGCAAACACTTTTGCATAACTTTTTTACTTCGAAAACTTTAGCAGTATAATACTCAAATTAAAGATAATAAAATGCTCGAGTTTTATGATGCCATTTATTTTAAAAAATATTAACATACGAAAAAGTTATAACCGTTTAAAAATCGTGGTGATAATTGGGTTAAAAGTGTAAATAAAATAATATATAAGTAAAAGACTAAGGACAAATGTTGTAATTTTAGGGGATTAAACTTGTAACTATTTTGAAAAATTGCAAATGCACATGAGATTTAAATTTACAATGACATTTTTGTCCTTAGTTCATGTTGTACCTCATGCATTACATGTTGTAAATTACTTAAAAAGATCGTTTTAATTTGCCCATCAATGGTATATTATATATAGTATAGATATAAAAAACAAAAAAAAGATAACTCGACTTCATTTGACATTTTTATTTGGTATTAAGATTGTGGCAACTCGACGTTATTTGACATCTTTATTTTGTTTATATTTAATATCGAGATTGATAGCGGGTCAAGTTTTGATGTACGATTAGTCTTATATGTTTTCTAATTTTTTTTAATTTATATTAGATGATTCTTATAGTTGACATGGATTATTTAGGGATGTCAATGAAACCCGAACCTAATGGGAAAACCCGAAACCCGACATAAATGAAACGGGTAATACCCAACCCATTAGGGCTGGGACGGGGTTGAGATTAGTTTTGAAATTTTTTGCGGGTTTGGGAAGGGTTTGGGATTTCTAATAAACCCGATTACCCGATAACATAAACCCATTTACCCAATTATATACCCGATGTACCCGATATAGCTTATTATATTATATATATACTATATTCCAAATATATTATTTGTCGAAACTTGTTTATGTCAATTATTTGTGACATTTCATCTTTATGGTAACCATCTTTGTAATCGATTAGTTATATTATGTCAAAACACAATAGAAACCTAGGGCTTTTAAGCCGGGTATACCCAACGTGTATACCCGATAAGAAACCTGAAACCCGATGGGAAAACCCAAAACCCGACGGGTAACTACCCGATTAAAACCCGACGGGTTTGGAACGAGTTTGGGACGAACTTTCATAACCGGGTATGGGTTTGGGAATACCTAAACCCGACCCAAACCCGACCTGTTGTCATCTCTAGGATTATTTAACCAAAAAAACGTTACAATCTGTAGAAAACAAAAAGGTTAAAAATTATAATTGATACACAATGGGAACGACTTCAAAACGAAAAACGAAAAAGGATACAACGCGAATAAAGTTGATTAATGTGTATATACAAAAAAAAGAAAAACAAATACAAAATTAAATTGTATATATATTAAAAAAGAAAAACAAATACAAAATTAAATAAAAACACTATATTGGTAAATAGTTTTTAGGGGACACCATTTTGGTAAATTATATTTCCACCAACACTAGTTTGAGAAAAAAACTCTGAAAACCAGTAAATAGGAATCGACGGAAACTTGGAATCAGGAAAAACTGAAGACAGAGAAAACCATATGCAATTACATCTTTAATGTAAAAAATCATAAGAAATTGACTTTTTTTTATTTAGGCTTTTAAACATTTTACTGGTGCCGGGGTTGAGGTTGGATGAGGGTGGTGATAATTGCAGGATCTAATATTCCTTTTGGGTTCATCTCCGGGTTGATGAACTCGCCAAACAACCCGCTTGATGAAATTGTTTAAGTTGCAGTGTTGTACCCAGCCCAACGCGCACAAAATCAAGTATAACGCTGCTTCTAGCCTTTTAAGCACGTAATTTCAAATTTGAGTCGTATTGTTTTGTCTTCTCAAGTGAACCTTCCTCTCTCTTTCTTTACACACGCGCGCGTGGGGGAGATAATAAGAAAACTACTAATAACGAGAAAACCAAGAAAAGTACTCCAAAAAAGTTTTCCCAATGACATTATATCTAGGCATTGTTTTCTAAATAATCCATTTCGTCGATGTTTACCGGTGAAAAATCAAATTTAGTATTCATTTATCTATGTTAATTTCAAACAAAGCAAAGCATTTGGTGTTTGGGTTGAGGAATTGGGAGTCCAAAACTTGGCTGCCATTCTTAATTACTAATCGGGTGCATTCGCGTTTACATATTTCGGGTTAGCGGTAGGCTCTAAAATGAACCTTTTAAAGCATTGGAAGTTATGGGTTGATAAATGAAAGCTATATTATCATCATGGTAGTCTGATATGTTATCCTATGGTGGTAGGTTAACCTTGTGCAAGGCGATCCTAGAAAGCTTACCAACATATTTTGTCTTGTCTCTATGTAGGGTTCCATTGGCTGTAATCGAGCAAATGGAACGGGTGAGGTGGTTATTGTGGAAGGGTACTTGGGCCAACTCGAAGATAACACGGGTTGCATAGGATAAGGTTATTGCCCCTAAAGACTTGGGTGGTTTGTTGAACGGGTGTATTAAAGCGGCTAACCTAGCGCTTCTAACAAGATGGTGGTAATGATATCGTACGAAGGATAGGTTGTGGGCTAGGTCCGCTTTTGCGATTCATAATGGCATAAGGCTTTGGAAACCAATCTCGATAAAGGCCTTTATAACCGGGGTTTGGAAAATAACACAAAGGTAGTCGATGATTTGGCGGAGTGAGTGGTTGATGTGGAGAGCTACTTCAGGAGTTGTAGCTAGTTACTGGAAAGGCGACTCTCACTACTTTTTGCTATACCATTGGGGTGTTCGAGCACAACCTTAAGAATCTATATCCGACGAGGCACAGTAATGGTACCATTGAGGAAATGATCAACTTAGCTCAAGGGGTATGTGTCTCGTGTTTATGATTGAAAGATGTAAAAAGCACTAAAAAGTTAAATGCAGGAAGTTTTATAGAGGAGTTAATTATTATGTTTCTTCGTGAACCGTTTGGCAGGAAGTTAATTTATGTTGTTTTTATTTAATTGAATGAAGGAACATGAACACATGTTTCATCTTTTCATCTATGTTCGTGAATGTTCGTTTATGATCGTTCATTTAAGTTTGTTTATGTACGTTGTTTGTTTGTGTTCATTTATGTTTTTTTTTGTGTTCGTTTATGTATGTACATACATGTTCCCTTATGTTTTTTTTTTATCTTTGTTCAGCTATGTTTCTGAACTATTCATTTAGATTTAAATGAACGAACATAAGCGAACACGAACATGTTCATTTTTTAAACGAACGAACGTGAACACAAATATTTGTTCGATTAAGTGTTCGTGTTTGTTGAAAGTCAAATGAACGAACATGGGCATGCCTTTGCTTATATTATCGTTCGGTTCATTTATAGGCATACATGTAATTATTATAAGATAATTACTTATGAAAGAAACTGGAAATTGAGTGGAAAGAAAAAAAATTACAGACCACAAGTTACAAACACAAAAATCAACTTAAAATTATAAAGTAACATAGTTAACCTAACTAACCCGACCCAGTTAACACTAACCCGATTGGGGGTTGAGGGTTAGATTTTTTATCTAGATTTTTTAAAAATAGCCCGATTAACCTAAACCTCGATCGAGTTAACCCGATTAATACCCCCCGCTACAATTGTGCTGGAAGCGTATGTCGCAGCTGACCCTCCCATCAACCAAGGATGTCGGGTGAATTTGGGTAGGGGACGAAACGGACCAGTTTTACGCTAGTGGTTTAAGAAAGGTGTACTGAAATCGAAATGTTTGAGCAAAAATTGTATGTACATCAGTGGAAGTAGGCTCCAATCAAAGTTAATGCTTTTGTTTGGCAAACGATAGTAAATAAGTTCCCCACGATGGAGGCACTACATAGAAGGGGTGTACTATCGCCTGACGTAACATGCAAAATATGTGGGGCACTTGTGGACACGTGGGGCACTTGTCCTTGATTGCATTGTGACGAGAATAGCTTGTTTGGGAGTTTAAGAGTGGTCCGGGTACAAGGTAGCGAAATGTAACTCATTCAACCAACTTTTTGTTTGCAAGTGTAATGCATGCCAAAATGAACACCATAGTGTATGATGTTATCATGATTACTTATTGGTGGCTTTGGAAGCAGAGAAAGCCAAAATATTTCGGGGCGAGTTGTTTTAAGTGAAAATTATATTAGACAGCATAAAGGTTTGCACGTTCTCATAGGTCAAATATCGAGAAAAACCGTAAGCTTTGGAGTGTGTCAGTAGGTGTATGTTTGATTGCAGTCAAGCCCTGTAGTCACCACTTGCTCGAGTCTTATAAATAAAATAAAGTTTGTTTAAAAGAAATTATCTATGTTAATGAATTTTCATTATTTAGTTATGATTAGTTTTTATTTTAAACAAACAAATCTAAATTAATTTATAAATTAATACACAATTTTGGAACGACGAACTTTGAACCCAAACCCCTTAAAATACGTAATGTTTTCAAACATCTTGGCCATAACTATGATAATTTATATCATTATAATGACATTAAGAATTCGTTAAGTTTTTAGTAATCTCTAGAAAAGCATGACGTGCAATAATATATAATTCTATCGAGTTGTCAATCATTGTAATGGTCAACGTCAGCAGTATATTCATCATAAATAGGTAACAGGTGCATTTCAAAATAATAAAAACAAAAAGACTCTTTATTTTGACAAAGATAGGACATAACCAATACATATATGGTATTGCCTACACATACACATGTTAGTATGATACCATCTTTTATTCTTTAGAACATATACGTGTCCATAAAGCCCACACGTGTCTCTTGCCAAGTGTCAAAAAACAATTCGAAATAAAGCCCAATTTAATTCTCCAGCAATCGTGTCTCCAAGTCCATAACAATCAATCTTTTGTTTTGATTGAGATCAAATTCTTTGATGTTTTACACGTGTCCTCTTGACATGAGATAGATGTGTTGGATGGTATGTGACAAATAATAGAGTGAGAAACGCCAATGATTGTTCTAATGTCGGAACCTATAACTAATATTGGTTAATTGGAAACTAAAACCTTTGTTGGTTTGTTCATATAGGTTGAATTGTGTTGGTCGGGTTTTGACGTGAGGGTTGAGTCAGTAATCTGTTTAGTGATTGAATCCGTTTTTAGTAAATAAGTTTTTGAAGATTTATATGCTTTAGAAAATTATAATATTTAAACTTAAACTTGTGACATCTCATACACATATGAGAGTGGTTGAACAATTTTGCGTAATATTTTTAAGGAAATTATTTATTTATATATATACTTTTAAAATTATGAAGTTTTAACACGAAACGTCTCATATATTTAATAAACGTGCTTTTACAATAGGCTCTTGGACCTATGTATCTTCGTGGTGGCGCAGGTGGAATTACGTACAACCTAAAACTTGTGTAACAAAGCGACTTGAATTAGATTTGGTAATCGGTCAACAAACGAGTTTCAACTATTTGATTTAGGGGAATCCATATCGTCAATCGGATTAAGCTTTTTACAATTATTTTCGGACGTCTGCTTCAATTTAAATGATGCTTTCTTGGAAAATCTTGACTGATTTGTGATAATATGTGATTGATTATAGAGTTAAGATTTCTTGGAATTCTTGACTGATTATTATCGGTTTCATGGAGACAAAGCGATTGATAAATTACTCTACAACAAAATAAACTAGAGTAAAAATAATCACTTCACGAATAAAGTGTAGCGTACTTACTATTACTCTACTTTTTTTTACACTGCTTACAACTTGTTTTTAACACTAAAATATATTGTACCTTAATACTTGAACAAAAATGATGGGCTTGGGACTGGGGTTTCATACTTTCATGTATGGGCCTTCTCAGTTTGCTATGTTGGGCCAAGTTGACTGGGTCCTTCAGTTAGTGAAGTCCCAAGTCAAGAGTACGAGAAAAGGACAAATATGTCAAAAAAAACCTCAAAAATATGAAAGCGTGATCGTTAGTCTTGATAGCATCACCAGTTGTTATTTTTGTCCTTTTGTGCTACAACTTGGTTTTGTGTTATAAGTGTGATAATTGCTGAGAGGTCTTTGTATAAATGAATGGTCAAAATTCAAATTGAATTAAATGATATTTATGATACACTCTGAATTTGGGCATCTCAAGTCCTATCGGATTGTGATATACTGTGCTAAGTATGTACATGTAACATGTTACAGCGTAATTTTTTTCGATATCTAGCGACAGCCGTCTTCAAGCACCTCAAAAAGAGACTTTTGCGGACTAATAGGATCGGATGTATGTATGTATAGGGGTGAGTTTAATGAGAACCACATATGCGCTTTCAAGTCTGTAAGATATAATGAGATCAAGTAAATATGACTCGTGGTATTAACAACAGTAGTATATTGTATGTCACATTTGAATACATTGTGATAGAGAAATTTACACAGTGTCTATATTGTAAAGAAGAAAACTAATAATAACATAGTGTATACATTGGTGATTGTATCACATGTGTTATTGGCTATGGTTTTATTGCACATGGATTATCACACCACGTTCTTATTGAAGATACTTTAATATATACCTTGTTCAATACAGTAGCTAGTTAATTTTGTTATGTATTGGTGCATATATACAATGCTTATGCATTATTAGCATGATCTTGAGTATGCATTAATAAATACGTCACTTTTAACATTTTGTTAATTATGGTGTATGCATTAGTGCATCCAATTTTATGTATTCATATATAGTGTATTCACTTATATACGTACACTGTATGTTGATTGATACATATTATTATTATTATTATTATTATTATTATTATTATTATTATTATTGTAGTGTATTTAGTGGTGCTTACACTACTCCTAGATTCTTATATACTGTATTCACTTATTTATACACTATGCATATATTCTATATGTATATTGAATACGCTACTCACGATGAGCATAATTTAGTGTATGCAATGATGAATACATTATACATTAACTCTATATTAATCTAAAAACTTTAGTATATATATATTGAGACACACTATTTAATTATTGATTCTTCTTTTATGGTATGTGTGGGTGCATACACTATCGAATCAGCATGTTATAAGTTTTATTGTTCTAATCCGGTATATAGCCATCTCTCAATCCACTACTTGATATTTACTATTTTTAGTATTCTTGTAGTATAATATTTATGTTTGTGTAATTCAAGTGTCAATTTTAATGTAGGGAAGAGAGATTTAATAGAAAAGAAAAATATTTAATTCTTTGTCTAACGTATGTCTTTAGGTGTATTATTGTACTATTATAATTGAAAATAAATGATAATTTTCTTCGTATTTAATACGCATTAAATATATTTTTTAAATATTGATATTCTTTGGGATTCATAATTCAGATGGTGTCTTACTGTCTTATCAACAATCAAATCTCGTTGAAAATGAAAACTAAAGTATACATGCGGTAGAACTATAGAGCATATTTGAAGAAGAGTAGAAGGGTAACATTAACACCACTTGTAAGTTGTAACTAATCAAACTACAAGTGACTTGTGTGCAAGCATTATGCAAATCCACTTAAGCCAATGTCAAAGGGGAGATCAGGAATTCGGGATGCACGAGAAGTTGTCACAAACTAGAGAAAAAGTTGTGAAGAACCGTGGAAGAGACCGAGAGGTGGGAGATCAAGAAAGGAACCCATCCTCCCTATGTTGGGCGGGACCGTCCAAAAGGCTTCATCTCGAATGACTTTCCCACAGCCATGCGTATAAACAAGTAGAGTTTGATACACTCTTTCTTACAATCGCTATATCAGGTGTTTCAAGTGAAGTTGTGAGACAATCTCGTATAAAATGTGAGTGTCGTTGAGAGTACTATTCTCAAGGAGATCGTCTAAATTTAAAGAAACCTAGATTCATACAATTGGGTCCTAAAATGATACAACAAACATTTATGTATTCTATATTAAGAACAAGTTATTGGTCATTAAATATTAAAAGTGAGGGTGAGGCAATTACTTGCTTCCATTGAAAAAGTATGAGCCCAAAGCTTGATTTATATTTTTCACTTCTTCTTAGCATTTATATATATAAAAATGTGATTATGATTAATGATATCATATAATATATATGTTCTTGTATGTAGGTCACTACTAGAAAAAGAGATGTTTTTCTACAACTGAATTCGTAGGAAATTTGTTGGAAAATTCAGTTGCTAACAATTTTCCAACAAAAAGTTACGTTGAAAAAACACATGTTTGAAAATCGTTTTCAATCGTTTTCCAACAACTTTTCTTACAAAATTGCTACAAAAAACACGTGGTTGTAAACTTCCTACAACTTTCATACAAAAACTATTTTGACTTACATAATGTTTATTAGATAATATTGTAGCAAAGTTGGAGCTTATCTTTTTTTGTTCGAAATCTGTTGGAACTACTTGTTGTAGGAAATTTTTGTGGGAAAATGACTTGTTTTCTAGTAGTGAGTGTTGGTCTCAAACCATCTTACTGTTTCAGTTCCTCCAAATCAGTTACACGTTTGATATTGTCCCGGGCAACACTTTGGATCCTCCGACCTTGGAGGAGCCGGCGGTGTACTAGTGTTCAAGGAAAGCTCGTAAACTTGGCTGACTTGGTGAGGGATATCAAGGCTCTCGATTTCTTTGAGTTAAATACAAATCGAAAAACATAATAAGACTTGGTTTGGAGGAGTTTTAGTTTGTAGGCGTGTTTCGCTTTGTTTGGTGGTTTCTTTGTATTATATTAGTGGTTGTAGTGGCTAGCGTCTCGCTTGGCCGGTCTTTATATTGATATAACTTGTCGGTCGTTCAAAATAAAATCATTATTATTTAACTAAAGGGAGTGGCACGAATTCAAAATCTAGATTTCACCAGAATTCAACACGTGATATCAACCAATACTTAATAAGAGAGGTATACGAGAAAACGAACTTTTAGGTAAACCAAAAAACTGAAACGTGTCTCCCATTATTTTTATTTAATAAACCAAACCAAATGCAATATAGTTGGATGTAAGAATGAGCAAAATCGGTACATGTACCGGTCCCGAAATCGGTACCGATTTGGTACCGTTGGTACCGAATCAGTATCCAAGTTTTGATTTTCAGTACTGGTATGTACTGGACCGGTATTTCCCAAATTTTACCTTCAATACCGGTACCAGTACCGAACCGAATATTTCGGTACCGGTACCAAGAATTCGCGAATTTCGGGACCGAGACCGGTCGGTACCGGTACATTCCCGATCTCATCCCTAGTTGGATGTAGGGCTGTCCAAACTGCTCGCCGCTCGTTCGTCGTTCACTCGAAAAATTCTCGTTCGATTTCGGCTCGGTTTGGAAGTGAGCCGTTCGGCTCGGTTCGATTTAAAAGCAATCCAAGCACGAGCAAAGCCTCGCTCGGTTTGGTTTGGTTCGTTTTTGCTCGAATTATTTTTTATTTATTAGTTTTATATATAAACTTTATGTATATATATATAAAAGTATACTATTTTTTAAAGTTTTTAAAATTTCTCTCTTTTGTGTTGAATTCAAAGTTCAAATTTAAACAATAGCCACTCGTTTATATATGTTTTGTTGTTAACTATGAGTTTTATACATTTTAAAGGTGAAAGTTTAGACAATTTGGAGTTGAAAGTCTTGAATTAATGATATTTTGAAGTTTTAGAAATTTAAAATTGGAAACTTTGTATGAAATCAAGCAAAACCAAACCGAACCAAGCCGCTCGGTTTCAAAACCAAACCAAGTTCAAACATAAAGATATCGCTCGTTTCTTTAAATTCAATCCGCTCGGTTCGGCTCGCTTTTAAACCAAACCAAGTATGAGCATGCACGTGTTCGGTTCGGTTCGGTTCGTGAACAGCCCTAGTCGGATGCACTTATGACATAGAAGATGAGAGAGAGAGAGAGAGAGAGAGAGAGAGAGATGGCTAAATGCATACATTTGTGAGATTGTGAGAGAATGAGAGAGTAATGAAAGAGAATGTAGGATGAAAGAGAATGTGTGAGAATGATGATGTGTATAGTGAGGGTTTGATATAGGCGGGAAGACCACTCGACTCATCTCGGTGCTGAAAATTTTTGTTTCAAGACGTTGAACAATTGCTATGTGATGGCTGGGTGACTTTTTTTTAATAAAAAATCTTATTCATAATTATAAATCTATTTCTCCTATATATACACAACCCAAAGAAACATTATTTTAACCCAAAAACACTTACATCTCTCTCAAAATGTCATTCTTTCTATCCCAAAATATAGTTTCATATAACAAATGACACCTAGAGTAACACCTAGAGTGTGGAGCGTTGATGGAGAAACAATGGTGGCAACAGTCTAGATGAATGTGTCGGATAACAAGGCCAGAAACGACGGTTTTTTTTACGGAAATTTAAGTGGATTTCAACAAAGTTTCGATGAAGCCGATATACCAAATCAATTCAAAGTGAATGGGATTTGAAATCCTAGGTTACCAAATTTTACCAACTATACAAGCGCACACTTTACATGTGGACGAAGGTTGAAACAATTGTTGACGCCCTTTGCAAGTACATAGCACACCACTAGAGACATGGACGTAACCATTTGGCGGCGTGAGACTTCTAAAAAATCATCCCATCATTCAGACGGTCCTGATTCAATGTGATGGTTCTGACTTCGGGCATTCGTTCTTCCAATATTAACAACTGAGAAAAACAATTTTGTAAACTTGGTATTTTAGTTTAGATTTTAATGGTGTTTTTATTAATTTATAAATCTTGTCGTTTATAAATTATGAATGAAATTTATTTTTAAAAAGTAATGTTAGTTTAGGTTCTATTTATTTTAATTTTTAAGTTGAATGATGAAAGATTGATTTTGATGGAAATAATGGAAATCCTATGTGGAAGAGACAATGAGTGTAAGATGGATGAGATGAGATGTAATATCCTGTTTTCTCGTTTCGGTTAATAAAATAAAATATGAGTTATTATGAGTCGGGCTTGTGTTGGGTAAGTAATATGGGTAATGAACTTGGGTTAATAAGGAAGGGAGAAAAACCATGGGCTTAAGCCCATGACCCATAATATATAAACCATTTTATTTCCTTAAATCATTCATTCACCCATTCCATACACCATCCAAAACACACACTTAAGCTCTCTATCTTATTCTCTCTTTCTCTAACCGAAACCAAGAGGAAAACCGAGCATCGACCCGAGGTAATGATTTTATAACCTTAAAAGGATCCAAACCCGCTAGATTTAGTCACAAAATGACGATCCGACACCCTAAACTGTTAAAGTCACGAGATCCGGATGGAATCGGATATAAACAGCTCAAAAGATGAGCTTAGGGTCACCCTAGCTCAAATATTGATCGAACGGGACGAGAAACGATGAAAAACGGTGGAAAACAACGGAGATCTCGCTTTTCTGGCGAGATCCCGGTTTTCCGGCGATGACGGCGCCGGAAAACGGCGTACGAGGTTAAGGATGTTAGAGAATGTTTCTGAAATTCTCTGACCTAACGCTAATTCGTTAAGGAGAAGTAGCGAATTTTTAGTAATTCGTTATGACCATTCGTTAAGAAGAAATAACAAATTAGTAGCAGATCGTTATGATCGATCGTTATAAAGGCCAGTTCGTTATAAAGACCAATTCGTTATGAGAGTCCATTCTCTATGAGAGTCCATTTGCTATGAGGGTTCATTCGTTATAATGGTTCATTCGTTATAAAGGTCCATTCGTTAAGAGATAACGAATCAGTCCATTGTATTCATTTGGGATAAGTTTCAAGAAGAAGATTTTTAGGAATTAAAGAAAAGGCTCACGTAAGCTCCAATCCTTGCTCTACGCGATAGTGACGAGGATTTGGTTGTTTGGACTGCTACAACGCATCGTGGGCTAGGTTACGTGTTGATGCAACGAGGTAAGGTTATAGCTTATGCGTCTGATGTGCTAGAAACAGTCAATTAACTATTAACTAAATTAAACAAGTAATAAAAACTAGACCTAAGTCTCAACTACACAAAACACCGGCAAGTGAACCGGTCAATTGTACTAAAGCTAAGTAAGTCCGGAATATCGAACCCACAAGACTCTATAAATTACGTTAATTAACTAATTAGACTCGACTTACGACACAACTATTTATTATTAATGTTTTCTGGGGGTTTTTAAACTAATATTAAACTAAGAAAGTAAATAAACAAGTAAACTAGAAAACAAGCAATTAATCACAAGATCGAAACCAATCAGAGAAGTAATCTACCTAGGTAAGAATCCCATGCATCAACAATCATCAAGCAATGGACAAATAACATGATATGGAAACTGATTTCTAAATATATTCTTCTAACAAACCCTAAAGGACCCTTGACCGAATCAAACGACATCCCAAAGAATAATTATTAGATTATTAAGCAATCAGTAATATTGATTTCCTCACGGTTATCAAATAGGATTAATTAATAGTATCTAAAGCAAGCAATCTTACGAAACACTAAACCCTAGATAATATGATAATCTAACATGACATCAAGAACATGGATCAACACAATAAGCAAGAATATTGTCACTATCTATCCTAGCATGCAATTGACCAAGACACATGAATAACTCCTCACCTTACAGCTATTGGAATTTAGCAAAACATTCAAAATCCTAATCAACAATCAACAAGCTTCTATGATCTAATGGTCCCATTCAACCATAATAATCAAAACACCAAGTAACTGATTAAACATAAACCCTAAATCTAAAGAACACAATCAAAAGATAAAGATCTATGTGAAGCAATAGTTAATAATCAACCAAGATAATAAATACTTATACGCATCACGACAACAAAACCAAGTCTTTACTATTAATATAACGAAACCATAATCAAACAATTGTCCAAAGCAAGAATCAAGTCAAAAACATGTTCATCAAACCTAGGTAGACATGGAGTCTAGCCTAGCATAATCATAATCAAATAACTAGAACAAATAAAACAAAAGAGAATCATGATAGATAATGAACAAGGATAATAAAAAAGAACGAAAGAACCCTTTTTATTTGATCCTAGAACACTTGTATGAAAGCTCTATGATCTCTAATGTATTCAACCTCCAAAATCCTTCAAAACCTTGCTTTTTCCTCTTGAAATCGGCTGCCCAAAACTCTCCCCACGGCTAGGTTTATAAAGATGTTTATATATTAAACGAGCTGGGCTTGACTTGCAAAATTTGGCAGCCCAGAAGGCCTAGGCGCCCCGCGAACGACTTGGCCCCTAGCCTTCGCGCGGCACGGCGCCCTCCAAAGGGAATTTCGGATTTTTGCCTTTTCTTTGTTACTTAATCATCTTAGATCTTTTTCTTGAACTCCAAGTCACGTTTAGAACCTTCAAGACCTTCTTTTCCTTGACTCTCAAACCACCATCTACATGAAAAGCAAATCAAAAACATTAAGTGGAATAATCATGTAACCATTAACGAACAAAACGAACTTAAACTTCTTTATGAAATGATAGAAAGAATTAGATTTAACGTGCAAGACACCAAATGATATAAGACACAATAACTATAAAACACTTGACTCAAAACCTAATTTAATAAAAGATGAACTAAACACGAACTAAACCGAACTTGAAACATTAAAGAAACACAACTTTACAAGGGATTTGAGATGTATAAATAGATGTATATCAAATATCCCCACACTTACTCTTTTTTCGTCCCTGAAAAAGTCTGATGCAGTTGGATCAGAATCAGAAAATACAGTCTTAAAAACATATAAGTTAATTTTTAAGGCTTAGAAGAACGCAAAAACCGCGATCACCGATATTGTTGTCCACTTAAACCCATGCCTTAATATTTACCGGGACAAATGAGATCCGACAATTAGTACTCAGTGGTTTACACAATTAAGACCCGCTTATTTTCAGCTTTTACCGGACCAGACCATCCCAACTTGACTTAAACCTCAAAATTAGTAGAATTAAAACTTTTGTTGCTCTATTTTTTTTTTCATGAATAGTTAAGACGATCAAGGGTATTATTTATCCACCTAAGCTTAAGCATCAAAGTCTACCAAGCAGCCATTAGATACGATTAAGGTTCAATTAATTAATAGCTAGTGCTCCCCACAACATGACATACCCCCGTTATCAAGCAATACCCCGAAATCACCATAGGTGAGCATGCAAAATTTCATCTGTAGGGCTTACATGTAGCGTGTCCCTTGTGGTCCGTTTCTTAATGGTAATGAGACGCGAGCAAGGGGACCCCACATGGCTAACAGCGTGGATGACCAAGTCTGTAGTGAATTTGTACTTTTGTACTTTTGTGATCATGTTTATAGACTTATAAGGGTTTGTTCTTTTTGGATTAATTTTAAATATTCACAACCCTACTTAGGAATTGTGAATACCCAGATGAATAGATTACATACAGACCCATGGTCTCCGGACCCGGGGCATCCCATCAATACAAGATTTAAGGTTATAAAACCATACGCCAATGAGGTGTAAAACACTAAACTAGCAGTTTTAAGTTTATATCACAGGCTACACGGCATACTCTAACGTTAAACCTATCCAAGCATCATATGATAACGTATTCAGATTTTAAAACTCATAATATTTCCACTTTTTCATACCAAAATTTGAGGCTTGAGTATGGCCCGACCTTTCATTACTTATCTTCCACGGACAAAACGCTTTACCCACAAAAGATTTCCGTTTTAACCATTTTATCAAATTGCCCCCAAGGCTGAGCCTACCGACACATCCCAAGTTAAGTGCGTTTTCTATTATTTATCTCATATTATTAGTAGTTTGAAAAACCGATTTCCCGATAAATATCATCATCTCCTACTTTATCGCAAAAAACTAAATTCAAGGGACAATTTTAAAACATTTTTTCAAATTTTTTCAAATTTTTTCAAATTTTTTAATTATTTTTTTTTCTTTTTTAAATTTAAACATAACTCGATTTAAACTACGACTCAAATATCCTATCCCCACACTTGAATTTTGTATTGTCCTCAATCCAAGGATAAGGACGACTTAAATAAAAATTAAATTAAAAATAAAGTCGGACTACAAAACATTAAAACTCTAAAAATTATAAAAACAAAATAAAAAGTTAATATGCTAGATAATGGAAAAGACTTAGCTGGTAATATGCACATGAAACATGATGCTAAAGTCTTCTTCCATGAATGCCCTCCAACTACGAACGTGCTCAGTAAATGGTACCTTCTCTCACGAACGAAAGCGGCAAAACAAAAAAAACATGTCTAAAAATGTATCTTATCATAATGATAGATATTATGCAATTAAAGTATTTCACCAATAAATATATAAAATATAATAATCAGGAGCAAATAAATAATCATGAAGTATACGGCTCCACTACTACTCCATCCCACACTTGTCTTTTTCATTAAAGTCTTCATTGGGGATCATCTCTAGCTCATACAGTCTCTCTTTTACATAGCAAAACTCAACAAAAAACAAAACAAAGACGAACTACAAAAAACTACGTTAGCGACTTGATAACTCAACGAAACTAAGAAAGTAGAAATTAAAATAAAGAAAAATCTACAAACTCTACACTTGAGTTTTCACTCAAGAACCCATGCTATGCTAGTCACGTGGCGAACCGAGTGGAGCTTCCTCCACCTCGGTAGAAATCCAATGCCCTTAAAGATACCGAATCACGATCCGACCATTCATCAATCTTGGTCTTCTTCTTTCTAACACCACGAACCTTTTCAAACTTACGCTTTCCACCACCTCTTTCTCCAAAACACTTCATCAGTACCTGAGAACTAGAAACCGCTCGCTCCTTTTTCACACTCGTTCTCACCGAACGTGAATAGTCAAGACTAGGACTCATGCCCGAGATAAATGATTCTATCGAGTAAACTGGGTGACATGGATCAATGAGACCGTCTTGACCACTCAGATATCTCATGGACTTAGCCAAATAGGTGTCACTATCATCACCGGCTCTAAGAGTGATCTTACCTTCAAACACATCTATGACCGCCCTAGCAGTACGTAAGAATGGACGATCTAAAATTATAAGAACTCTCTCGTCGGCCTCCATATCTAAAACAACGAAATCTATGGGGAAAACTAAATTATCTACCTTAACGAGCAAATTCTCTACGACACCCCTCGGATACTTAACGGAACAATCGGCTAAAGACGACGTCATACGAGTAAGGGTGAGCTCTCCTAGGTCTAGCTTTTCATATAAAGAATATGGCATATGGTTTATACTAGCTCCTAGATCGGCTAATGCGTGACATGTCGTATCACTTCCGAAAAGGCATGGAATGGTAAAAACACCGGGGTCGGGTAATTTCTCCGGAACTTTATTGAGAACTACTGCAGAACACTCTCCATTTAAGGGCACAGTCGACAGCTCCTCCAACCTATCCTTTCTTTTAAGAAGGTCTTTCAAAAATTTGGCGTACTTAGGCATATGCTGAAGAACTCCTACGAATGGATGGTTGACAATCAATTGGCTAAATATATTAAGAAAATGCCCGTAATCTTTTGTATACTTTTGATTCTTTAGACGAGTGGGATACGGGACACAGGCTAGGTCAATGGTGTGTGGTGGTGGTCGGACTCCAACTGGCTTCTTATCGGTGTTTTTCTTAACTTGCGGCTAATGATTGGTGTTGTATTTTGTGACTTACTTGGAGCCTCTAACTCTATCTCCTCATCTATCAACTATCGTCCCTATCTTCCATAATTTCTCTACTAACTACCTCCGGACCTAAAACCCTACCACTAAGAGTGGAGATGGCGTTCAATTGAGCAGCCGGATTAGTTTGAGGGACACCCGAAAACTGACCTGGGGGCCTTTATTCTAAACGACGAGCAATATCACCAACAGTCCTTTGAATATCTAGAATAGAATATTGTTGATTCTTGAAGAGGAAATCGTGTTCGGCTAACTTTTTATGTGTAACTTGATCTCTCTCCAAGATTAGCTTCATCATCTCTTCCAAACGCCCAAGTCCACCGTTCGAATCCTGCACATTATTTTGGACATTAGTACCATCAGTGTAATTGTTATTGAAATACTGATCTTGTCCTGGAGTATAAGAATTTTGAAATCCGGGTGGGGCACCCGACGGACGCCAATTAGCGTTATTCTGATTCGGGTTCTTGTAAGTGTTCAAACTCTGATTGTTGTTGTTATAATTGTTGGGAAACCTGTTCTGACCAGCAACAAAATCGACCTGTTGATTCATCACCGGGCAATCCAACTTACCATGTCCACCTCTACAAAACTCACACGTGTCCACCTTGGCCTTCAGCTCCTTAACCTCTCTAGTCAGTGATTCCAAAGCAGCAGCCACACTAGTATCCAAATTAACCTGGTGTACACCTCTAGCGGATGAGGATGTACTGCTGACGGGAGTGGATTCCAGCGATGTGGCTCTTTGGCAAGGTCCGATTGAGCGAAGCTCTCAAACATCTCGTTACATTCGGCGACATTCGTCCTAGCCAGTAGACTTCCTCCCGCGGCCGTGTCGAACCGAACTTGGGTTTCGTAGTTCAACCCATTGTAAAATTTTTCCATGAGAGCCCATGGTGTGAGACCATTCTGTGAGCATCGAGACAACAAGATCTGAAAACGCTCCCAAGCATGACAATATTGCTCCCCCCGGTTCCATGTGAAAAGAGTGAATCTGATCGCGAAGAATAGCCACTTTAGCCAGTGGGAAGTATCTCTTGATAAATGTAGAACGTAGTGCCTCCCAAGTGGTGAACGTGCTAGGTGGCTGCGTGTCAAGTCAAGTAGCTGCTTTACCTGCAAGTGAAAACGGAAAAAGATGTAAGAAAATAGCATCTTCGGTGGCACCTTATAAATTAAAAGTTTTAAGAACGCGGTAAAGTCGGTTGATGTGAGCCGGTGCATCCTCGTCATCACGCCCTGTGAACTGATTAGTTTGAACGATGTTGTTCATGACGTATGACGGAATCTGCCACGAGTTGGGATTGTTAATTGCGGGAACGACGATGCATGACTGGTTTCCGGTTAAGCCATCGAAGGCTTGAGCAGCAATTGTTCTGTCGTCGGCCATTTGATCTTGATTTCTTGGACATTCCGGTGGTGAACTGGATGGTGAGGATTCCGGTGTAGAAGTAGCTTCCGACGGTGGTCCTTGCGAATGAAGATGTGGCATAAACCTTAAGGACGCAACGGACTAAGTGAGTAGACTAAAAATACTTAAAAATAAAAATAAAAATAAACTAAAACTTAAATTAGACTCCTACTACTCAAACGAAAATAAACAAATAGCACGAATGTAGAAAATAAGTCCAATTAATAATAACGCAATTGCCAAGAGTCCCGGCAACGGCGCCAAAAACTTGATGTGCTAGAAACAGTCAATTAACTATTAACTAAATTAAACAAGTAATAAAAACTAGACCTAAGACTCAACTACACAAAACACCGGCAAGTGAACCGGTCAATTGTACTAAAGCTAAGTAAGTCCGGAATATCGAACCCACAGGACTCTATAAATTACGTTAATTAACTAATTAGACTCGACTTACGACACGACTATTTATTATTAATGTTTTGAGGGGGATTTTAAACTAATATTAAACTAAGAAAGTAAATAAACAAGTAAACTAGAAAACAAGCAATTAATCATAAGATCGAAACCAATCAGAGAAGGAATCTACCTGGGTAAGAATCCCATGCATCAACAATCATCAAGCAATGGACAAATAACATGATATGGAAACTGATTTCTAAATATATTCATCTAACACCCTAAAGGACCCTTGACCGAATCAAACGACATCCCAAAGAATAATTACTAGATTTTTAAGCAATCAGTAATATTGATTTCCTCACGGTTATCAAATAGGGTTAATTAATAGTATCTAAAGAAAGCAATCTTACGAAACACTAAACCCTAGATAACTTGATAATCTAACATGACATCAAGAACATGGATCAACACAATAAGCAAGAATATTGTCACTATCTATCCTAGCATGCAATTGACCAAGACACATGAATAACTCCTCACCTTACAGCTATTGGAATTTAGCAAAACATTCAAAATCCTAATCAACAATCAACAAGCTTCTATGATCTAATGGTCCCATTCAACCATAATAATCAAAACACCAAGTAACTGATTAAACATAAACCCTAAATCTAAAGAACACAATCAAAAGATAAAGATCTATGTGAAGCAATAGTTAATAATCAACCAAGATAATAAATACTTATACGCATCACGAAAACAAAACCGAGTCTTTACTATTAATATAACGAAATCATAATCAAACAATTGTCCAAAGCAAGAATCAAGTCAAAAACATGTTCATCAAACCTAGGTAGACATGGAGTCTAGCCTAGCATAATCATAATCAAATAACTAGAACAAATAAAACAAAAGAGAATCATGATAGATAATGAACAAGGATAATGAAAAAGAACAAAAGAAGCCTTTTTAATCGATCCTCGAACACTTGTATGAAAGCTCTGTGATCTCTAATGTATTCAACCTCCAAAATCCTTCAAAACCTTGCTTTTTCCTCTTGAAATCGGCTGCCCAAAACTCTCCCCACGGCTAGGTTTATAAAGATGTTTATATATTAAATGAGCTGGGCTTGACTTGCAAAATTTGGCAGCCCAGAAGGCCTAGGCGCCCCGCGACCACCTTGGCCCCTAGCCTTCGAGCGACGCGGCGCCCTCCAAAGGGAATTTCGGATTTTTTGCTTTTTATTTGTTACTTAATCATCTTTGATCTCTTTCTTGAACTCCAAGTCACGTTTAGAACCTTCAAGACCTTCTTTTCCTTGACTTTCAAACCACCATCTACATGAAAAACAAATCAAAAACATTAAGTGGAATAATCATGTAACCATTAACGAACAAAACGAACTTAAACTTCTTTATGAAATGATAGAAAGAATTAGATTTAACGTGCAAGACACCAAATGATATAAAACACAATAACTATAAAACACTTGACTCAAAACCTAA